>NW_026129755.1:574527-672133 GCF_022985175.1 Labeo rohita | reverse complement strand
CAAAGGAGAAAATCACAACCACAGAAATATTTATTTCAGAAATATTAATCTGCACCAAGCCTGTTATATTTGGCTGTATGGATTTAAGTCAGAGTTGTGAAGCTGTGCTATACGCTATATAAATATTTTTATTAACAAAAGTTCTCTTGTTAAAAAATGTTAAACGACGGTGGGACGGTGGGCAAGTAATTCAATCGGTGGATGGGCAAACACCGTAAAACAGATTTTTCACAAACCTAAGCATTATTTAGCTATTTATCAACATTTTACATAAGCGGCTGTGCACACTTATAACTTGTAACTTGAAGTCACCATTGTGGTGGGCAGTGTTTGCTTTAGTTGGGTCCTCATACTTCTTGCTAGGGGTGGGGGGATTAATCCTAATATCAATAGTATCGATACCAACATTGGTATTGGTATTGGTATTGGTATTGGTATTGGCTCGATAGTAGCTTTCTGAGATCAATACTTTTATTTAAATTTCATCTAATTTATGCTAAAGTACATTGCACCTGTTCCATAAAGAGCAGACATGTCTCTAAATACCCCGCTCCTTTTATATCTCGTATGCACCGATGCTCCTCCCTGCTCTGCTGTTATTAGTTGTCCTTTCATCACATGACTCAGCAGCGCCAAAGCGCAAGCACTTTTGGCTGTTCTGAGATGACAGAAAGAAAGAGGAGTGCTGTTTGGAGTTATTTTACTGCAGTAAATGAAAATATTGCAAACTGCGATGTTTGTAGAAAGTCTATTTGATACTGTGGCAACACCACAAATCTACACAAACACATAAAACAACACGAAAAAGAGAACGCCGAGCTGCAAAAAAGGAGAGAAGAGGAGGCAAATCCTCCAGACAGACCCCCAGCAGTGCCAGCCCTGAGACAGAGGTCACTGACCGAGTCATTTCAGAGAGGCAATGAATATCCAGGTAGCTAGCTTTAATATTTGAGTTATATAGGACATTCAGTATTAGTTAATGCCAATTTGAAAAAAAAAAAACGAATACTTGGTTATAGTTGAACTTGTTACTTTCATCATCAGGCTGATTAAATATAGCCTATATAGTCTCCAAATTAAAACCTGCTATTTATATGAATTATTTTGGAATTTAAACATATACAGTGGTGGCCAAAATGATTGGAACAGTAGTTTTTTCACCAGCTAAAAATAATGGTTTTAAGTCAGTTATCTTTTGCTGTAGTGTGTTAGTAGGAAATAAAAAAAAAAAACATTTAAAAACAACATTTTTAGCTGGTGAGAATACAGGTGTTCTAATAATTCTGGCCACCACTGTATACCATAAACTTAAAATATGAAAATGTCTGAATATCCCGTTTGTGTTAACTGTGAAAGGGACACTATAGGATTTATATTTTGGCTACATAGGTAAGATAGGCTTTAGGCTATGCTTAATTATTTTTCTATTTTACCTAGGTGCTTCCCCAAGAGCTATTGAAATTACAAAGAAATGATTGCAAAGGACCTGCAACCTCTTTCTGTGGTGTCAAGGTTTAAAAAGGGGCTGCAGGGAATATTTATTTGGATGTAGGAGGGCTTTGGGGTGTAAAGCCAAAGACTGAAGATTCGAAGCAATAGTAGTTTGTTTAGTTATTTGCACTTTATTTACTTCATTATATACAAGCAATTGTTTGCACTTTGTTTATAAAATAAGGCAATGTTTAGTGTCTAATGAAAGGGAAACACTTTATTTTGTTATTTTGAACAAAACAGTGAACAAAAACTGAAAAAAAAAAGTTTTAAAACATTTGTTCGCCAGTAATAATTTTGTGTTCTTTATTTATTTAAAATGTATTTGCATTTACATTTATTTGTTTAAAGACATTGAAGAAGTGCTAAAAGAGAAATGGTTTTGTTATTATATTATTGTTTCTGAACAAAAACCCCAGTCTGAAGGAAAGTTAAAAAAAATTCATTGTTCTCTAGTAATAAGTTTGTGTTTGCAAATCCAGATCATTACAATAATAAAAATGTTTTTATTTGGCTTAAAAGTGTTTAAAATTTGTCCTGGGTTTTAACATATACATTTAATTATAGCTGCTTTGAGAGCATTCAACTCATAAATCATGATACACTGTTCTCCCCTACAGAAAAGTACATTTAGGTTCAAGTGCATGCTTTTTAAAGTAAAAGTATCAGTATCGGTATCAATATCGGCGATACTGGCCCTGTATTTACTTGGTATCGGATCGATACCAAATTTTGCAGTATCACCCAGTCCTACTTCTTGCGTTAACATTTCTTTCGCTGCTGTAACTTGTGTGTGTTTGCTGTGGCAAAGAAAATCAAGACATAGATTAGATACAATCTCCCTGTCCTGCTGGTGAAGTCATAACAAAATGATGACCCAGTAACTTTAAAAACTCATCAAGGACCAAGATAAAGCAAACACTGCCCACCACAATGGTGACTTCAAATGAAATAATATCTAAACCTCTGTTAATTCTCACTAAGAGCTTCTGTAGACGTTTGACAGAAATAAAATCAGTCTGGTTAGTAATGAGTGAAGCTGGTGATGCTGTTTGTGGAGTTGTTTAATCATCCTTTGCTGGGATCTTGAGAGATTTATTGTGTTTAATTTACAGTTGATTTTACCAAATGCTCAATCTTCACTAATCACTAATCTACATATAATCATCCAATCATGAAAAAAGTTTTGCAATTTGTTATATATTTGTTATTTTACTCTACCATCATCCCTATCCCAAAGAAACCCAAAATTACAGGACGTAATGACTACAGACTTGTGGCTCTAACGTCTGTGGTCATGAAGTCATTTGATAGATTGGTCCTGGCCCACTTGAAGAACATCACTGGACATTTTGCATTTTGCTTACTGAGCAAACAGGTCTGTGGATGATGCAGTCAACGTAGGACTAAACTGCATCCTGTAACATCTGGACAGACCAGGAACTTATGTGAGGATCCTGCTTGACCTCCAACACTATCATCCCAAACCTCCTCCTGCCTAAATAAACTCAGTTTCTGTTCCCACCTTCCTCTGTCAGTGGATCACCAGCTTCCTGATAGACAGGCAGCAGTTAATAAAGCTGGGACAGTTCTCATTCAGCACCTGTATGATCAGCACTAGGTTTTTAGTGTGCATGGATCCACACTTCAAAAATCTGCCAAAATCTTTTGGCATATTCTTTTAAAAATACTAAGCTTTGCGCCACTCTTACTTTAATCTCACACACTATTCACAATGTATAGTATGAACATTAGGACACAGAGTATCACTCTCCTCTCCACCTTAATACTGGTACCATTAACTGCTGTCACATCATATACTGAAAATGCCTTAGTAAAAAGGTTCATATTTCAGCAGTCTTTAATGCCTTAAACATGCAGTCAAGCCAGTCACGCGGCCAAGAATGCATATGGATCATTCTATGCGATAGAGTCATTTGTTCTGTTTTGGTTACAGAGCTTAATAACAGAATTTTTTTCATAGACAGCTAAACAGCAACCTAAACATTTTATTTAAATCTGTATTTAAACTTCTTGAATGGTCTAAATTAGCTTAACTGATGCTTATTTTTAAAAACATTTCTAAAATTCTGTTAGAGTTTTTTGGAGTTAATCTCTTTACTTTCCTAAGTTATTTGAGATAAAATGATACATTAAGAACAGCTTGTAGCCTAGAACAGCTTCATGAAATGAAAACAAACACGTTTATGACATTACTTTTATTTATTCAGATGCAGAAGTAACATGTTATTTTTATTTTATTTTACTTTAATTTTTGTCAGTCTGGAAAACTCCAACAGTCTTCCTTAATTTGACAGATGCCCCTCATAATTTTGGCAAGGTGCTGAGATTTTCATGACAATACATTTTCCTCATCCACTGGAAATAAAACTTGAAAAAAAGAATGCAACACAAAAGCGCAGACACTGCATGTGGACACCATTCTTCAGATGAGATGTTAGACTGAGGTCCTGACCCTCTGTGGTCATTAAAAATCCCATGGCACTTCTCGTAAAGAGTAGGGGTGTATCGCTGGTGTCCTGGCTAAAGTTTCTCCACTAGAGCCTTATCAATCGTGTCCTCTTAATAATCCCCATTCATTGAATTGGCTTGATCACTCTCTCTCCTCTCCACCTGTAGCTGGTGTGTGGTGAGCACACCATTGTCCTGTGGCTGCCATCACATCATCCAGGTGGTTGAGGAGAGACCCCTCGTTGTAAAGCGCTTTGGGTGTATAGCAATTCATTCATTCGTTCATTTATTCATGTATAGGTTAATTCTGTAATCTGACACCACATTAATTTTGCATTAAAACCCTTTTTCGTGACAAAAAGCATTTTTCAAAAAGATTGTGTGAACATTTGTGAAATGCTAAACCTTTTTTGCCAAAAAGTCCTTGGATGGAAACCTGGCTAGTGATGACGATGATGAAGATTATAAAGAAACTAAGATGTGTTTCTTACAGGCTGATTTTATTAGCAGTTGATTGCGGTTCAGTCTGTTCCTTGTTTCTGTCTATCTTTCATTCTTCACAGTTGACTTTTTAACTTCTTTATAAGCATGTCTCTTTTTTTAATCTCTCAAGTTGCGCTCTTCTTCATTTTCCTCCAGTTGTTTTCTCTCCTCTTCCTCTCTCTGCCTCCTCTGTGTCCAAGCAGCTATATCATCAAAAGCTCCAGCAGCAGCAGCTCCAACAACAGCTCCAACAGCAGCTGTAACACCAGGAGCTCCAGCAAGAGCAGCACCAAAAAGGGCAGCAACAACAGCTCCAGCACACACAGCAGTAACAATTAAAACACTGCGAAAATAATTCACTTGTGGTTTTTTCCTCTCTTCCTCTCTCTGTCTCAGTTCCTCTTCTCCCAGTGTCCTCTCTCTTTCCTCTTGTTTAAATCTGTGAGCATCTTCATACATCTGGTTACTGTAGTGTCCTCCTCCATTCTGCTCTATCATTGTGTTAGACTTCTGCTGCAGATCATAGGCCTGTTTTCTGTTATTCTGATCTTTATTGTTGAAGACGTGGTATCTGCCTCCACACTGATCAACTAGACATTGTAATGCGTTGTTTTTCTCAATGAGTTTCTCCATGGGTTCTCCTCTCAGCAGATCTCCATGAGTAAAGAGAATGATGGAGTATTTTAACACTCCCTCTCCAAACATCGTCTCAATCATCTGAGGAATCTTCTGCTCATGTTCAGTGATTTTCATATTCACATTAAACACAATAAGAAAAGCGTGTGGTCCGGGACTGGATAAATACACACTTCTGGCTATCTCTGTCATTAACTGCTCTGGATTCATCTCTGTGTCAAAGAATGGAGGAGTGTCAACTACAGACACTTTACTGCCTGAAACTGTGGCACGTTTCTCTGTACATTCATGGGTTACTTCATTTGAGCCATCTGTAGATTTAAACGCGTTCTGTCCCAGTATTGTGTTTCCAGCTGCGCTCTTGCCGACACCTCTCCTACCCAGCAGCACAATCCTTCTGAATGAGCGACTGTCCTCAGAGATGTCTTGGATATTGATGGGAATATTTTGCCAAGGCTTTTTGGAAACTATGACAAAAGAAAGATTACAAACATTCACTTAGGCATGTACATCTTTGCTTAATAGACCTTTAATCACAGTCTGCATGTCGTCACATTCGGCTCTGATTAGTAGCGTAAATGAATTTCTGCATGCAGTATGGACAGACGCCAGGAAATTAAACTAGTTTAGTTGAATTTCACAAACATCAATATTTTATACACAGCAAAAAAACTGTGAAATTAACTCTCCTGGGAGTACATGTAAGACCACACTCAAGAGTTAAAGTTAATGAGGTAATTAAGCGATTGATTTAGTGATGATTGACCATTATTGAAGACACCTGATATTAACAAGCAGAATAACCAAAGACGAAAACCACAATTTGTGTGTCACCATTATAGTGATCAGTGTTTGCATTAGTTGGGCTCTTGACACTTACTTTTTTGATTTTGTTTGGCTATTGTAACAGTTATAACAGACAGACAAGCAAAGAGAAAAAATCATTTAGATTCTAAACCTAAAAGAGTTCAATTTTCCTTGATTATAACAGCCCTGTGATTCTAAACTATTTACTACAACTTAAACTTAAAAGGATTTCTTGAAAGTTGTTCAAATAATTAAACGTGCATCAAGATTTAGCATAGGAATCTCAACAATGGTGACAAATAGCATATTCAGAAAACAAGCTACTAAAAGTCACATAAAAAATAGTGAGAATAAAGGAAATTACTAAAATAATTTAGACTATAATTTATTCATGCTGAGATTCACAGGTTGATTCTTGATGTTTGTGTCTTTAAAAAAATAATTTTATCAAACAACTTTTAATGAATGTTTCAGATAAATTGAGAATGTTGGAAATCTTGTGCTGAATAATCACAGGGCTGCTACTATCAACAATGTAGATCCAACTCAGAGATCAGGCTTTAAATGAGTTCCAGGTAGAGATTTTTTCCCACTCTTTGCTTGGTTATAACGTGGTTATAACAGCCAAACAAAATGTAAGTGTCAAGAGCCCAACTAATGCAAACACTGACCACTATAATGCTGACATAAAAACTCCTTTGGTGATTCTGCTTGTTAACATCAGTCTTCATGCCTTCAATAATGGTCAACTATCACTCTATTAATCACTTAATTACCTCATTAACTTTAACTCTGCTTCGGTGTTCATTTAACACTGATTTGAACACTTTCACAGTTTTTTTTTTGTTTTTTGCTGTGTATACTTCAGAATATCATGACGCCATCTTCCTTCCGTTCACGATACTCTATGATTCTAAACTGAGTCTGGTGTCTTTAGAAGACGTATGTGCTGAATTTTACAAAAATAAATCACCACAGTCCCCTTTTATGGACACAGCCATTGATACAGGCTGCAGTGCAAGTTCTTTTTATGAAACTATTTGAACTTGGAAGTGTGATAAAGGATTATTACTATACTAACATATACTAACAGTTTCCATATGGTAAATAACTGTGTATGCAGATAAAGAGACAATACCACTAATGTTTAAACAACGTTGGTTTGTTGTATCTTTACATATGTTCTTATGTTTAGGCCACTCTTTTTAGTTATGCTAAAAACATTTCTTAAACATTATCCTTCATACTAAAACTGGGTAACCTGTGGATGCTATAAGAAAGCAAATTAAACATTATTTTATTTTGAAAGAACACAACCTAATCCCTCCATGTGTAATGTGATCCTTATCTCAGATCTAGTTATAATAGACTTACATCTCTGTAAGGTCCTCTGGAAAACTTTAGATATCAGAGATTTCACTTGGTCACTCTGTCCTTTTGTCATGTTGTTGAACACATGGAATCTGCCCTCATATTTCTGAGTGAGTTTCTTCAAGAATTCAGTCTCATGAATGACTTCATTTATGGTCTTGCCTTCTTCATCCAGCTTATCTCCTCTGGTGAACAGAATCCAGGTGTTTTCAATGTGTTTTTCTTTCAGCAGCTCCTCAAACTTCTCCACAATTTTCTGGTCTTCTTGAGTGAATCTGTCTCCTTGGAGAACCAGCAGAAACACAAACAGGCCTGATCCACATTTCTGGAGGACCTGTTCATATTGCCCAAGTTCTTCCTCTCTCTCTGCACCAGAAAGTCCTCGTGTGTCATAAACAATGACTGTGAATCCACAAACATCACCAACTTCTGCAGCAATATCTCGACTGACAGATTTGTAGCATTTCATTAAACTAAAAGCTTGTCGTCCCAGTATTGTGTTTCCTGTTGAACTTTTCCCAGCTCCTGTTCTTCCCAGCATGACCAACTGCAAGCACATTTTCGGCAATAAGTGTGTGCCCTGCATTTTTATTCCACAACCTAGAAATAAATAACATGGTGTAAGACAAAATAAGTTTTTGTGCATGTGTATATTTACATCCCTGTCACATGATCTTCCTAATTCAGTCAGTACAGCACTGCCAGTTTGTTTAGAATATAATGAAACATAGTTGCAAAACCTCCACTTCATGTTAATAATAACATTAATTTAATATTCATATAACATAAACACATTAATTTGATACATTTTGTTAGCTACATGACACACTGCATGAAAGGTAATATTTGAAAAGGCATAATAGGAGCACTTTAAGTTGAAATAACATTCTCATAATATATATATATATATATATATATTAATGAAACTTTTAACATGCTAATACAAATTTTGATGTTAATCAAACCTTACCTTTTTCTTGTAGCTTTTTCCTCTCTTCTTCCTCTCGTCTGAATCTGCGAGCATCCTTGTACATCTGAATACTGTAGTGTCCTCCTCCATTCTGCTCTATCATTATGTCAATCTTCTGCAGTAGATCGTTCACCTGCTCTCTGTCATTCAGATTTTTATTGTTAAAGATGTGATATCTGCCTTCACACTGATCCACTAAATCTTTTAATTTACAGTTCTGCTTAATGAGTTCCTTTATGGGTTCTTGTATCCTATCTCCATGAGTAAAGAGGATGATGGAGTATTTTAACACTTCCTCACCAAACATCATCTTAATCTTCTGAGGAATCTGCTGCTCCATCTCAGTGAATCTCATAATCACAGGAAACACAAAGAGAAAAGCGTGCGGTCCAGGACTGGATAAATAAACACATCTCTCTACCTCTAAAGTTAACTTTTCAGTTTTTATCTGTGCGTGAAAGAATCCAGGAGTATCAACTACAGACACAGATCTGCCTGAAACAGTGGTGTGTTTCTCAGATGATTTACGGGTTACTGATCTCAGTCCCATCTCAGATCTGAACTCTTTCTGTCCCAGTATTGTGTTTCCAGCTGCGCTTTTCCCAGCACCACTTTTACCCAGAAGAACAATCCGTCTGGTTGAGAGACTGGAAACAGGAATTCCTTGCAGTGGTTTGTTTGCCTCTGAATGAAAAAAGGAAACAGATCACACAAATCACTTTTTTTACTTCAACATGTATTTTACATACACAGCAAATAATCCAGTGTGAAATTAACTCTCCTGAGAGTACATGTGAGACCAGACTCAAGAGTGTGGCGCCATGTATGGCAGCCACAGTGCTAAGCTCCCCAGTTGTTTTAGTGTTTTTGTTAGTTTTTCCTGTTTTTTGTTTTGCAACACAATCAGTTTTACCCGGGATGAACTGCTAAACATTTGGGAGTATACACCACAAAACCTCCTAACGGTTTTCAATTATTCTGATGTTTTGCCAAACGTTGTAGTTGGCAAAGCGGCGGCACTGATCAAACGCTTTAGGATGCGCAGAAGGGGGAAGCGAGCCAGCGCGCTCGTGAAGCTTTGACAATGCGGATTCCGGTGTAGGGAATCAGAGCGAATCAGACAATGGAAGATTTGATCAGAACATTTGGTTGAAACCAAAGAGCCAAATTCCACAAACAGGCTCAGGACCACGTCATAAATCTGTCCAGGATACCCTGGCGCCAGCCAACCTGAAGAAGGGGATTGTCAATATTGGGGGCAAGAAACCCAAGATTAATGGTCAAAGATACAGCACATCAGGACCATCACATGAGGAAACTTTGTTGGGTGTTGCTCCCCCACCCAAGACAAGAACCAGACCGAGTTCCTTCTAAATTCCTTTGTTCCTCAGAACATGCCCTTAGTTCACAGAATGACAGAGAGACTGTCCCTTTTACCTAAATATGCACCAAAACGATGCTTAAAAGGACTTACAAATGAACATCAGTCCATTGCATAACTCCCTACTATGTATGTTACCCACACATTTGTCTATTATGTTCTAATCACTCGTTGTTTATGTCCTTTTAATAACTATTGAATAGCTTAAGGCTTTATATTCATGTTTGGTATATAAGAGTTTGAAAATTCATGCTTTGAATGTTTCCACCGATCAATTCACTGTCAAATGTGTTGTATTCATGTTATATGAATCATAGCCAAATTATACTCTGCAAGAGCGGGAAAATTCTGACCATGTGACTGATAAGATAACATGCTGCTTTATGTTTTGGGAGGAGAAACATAGCAATATCCCGAGTTAAGACAACATCTAATTGGTCAAGACACCATTTTGGGATGTGTCCAAAGCTGAGTTTAAAACCACAGGACACCATAAAATTTTGCTCTTAGTTGTGCTTTTAGTTGTGCTTTGTGCCATTTCTTTTACCCATGCTTTTTGCCATCATTTCTGCCGCTGCTCTTTGCGTTCTTTGAACATTTCCTGGCTTACACTCCAGCCACTCCTCTGAACGAAAACATGAGGAGATCGTCACATTTCTTTCTTTTACTTTAATCTTTTCTTTCTGTTGAGAGTTTCGTGTTCTAAGTTAAGTTTTGCTGCTAAACCTAGTCTCAGACTTCGTGCCCGCCTCAAAACTTCAACCAGCGTACACGACTCCATCCTTCAACCAACGCCCAAGACATCACTTCCAATGACCACAGACTTCCAACCAATCAGCAACCTTGGGGAACCCCTTTCTGCAATGACGTCATCAAAGGAAACCCCTTAACACAAAGGCAACGCAAGTACAACCTCCAGATTCTAGCTGAACTGGTGCATTTAATATAACGTTAAATAACCTCATTGAGAAACTCAACGCGAGGGTTAATTAAATGATTGATGGTTGTTCAGGTCTAAGCAATTGCATATACTTATGCTATAAACTTGGGATTTCACATTTTCACTCTTCTAAACTCATTCTTTCCTCATCTCTCTCTCTCTTTCTGCAACTTGTATGAATGTGTGAATGCGCGTCTGTGTTAGATTTGTTTATGTGTCTTAGGTTTTTCCAATAAATTCCTATTCATATTGAAAATAAAAGTATCTTGTTTTGTGCTTATAAATTAATGTCTTAAACTGCCGACCTTGTTACCGTGCTAATAAATAGTGTTTTCACTATATTTTGGATATTAGTCCAGTACAGAGTTGATGTTATACGGCTCGCTCAATGAATCACTGGCCGATTCATTGATCCGCTGTAAAACGGAGATTCTGTTCAATTTTAAATGATTCCCTTTGAGCTAAATTGACTTCTGTAGATCCCCTACACCGGACAGCACTGCCCAGCATACATCTAACGAATTCCTCCTGCTCTCCCAGTTAAATAAGGATTTCTCACACTCTGCTGCTCTGTGTTTCACGGAGATCTGGCTGAATGACGAGTTACTGGACGGAACACTTCATCTGCCGGGCTATCGTGTGGCGGCAGGATGTGCTTTTACATCAATAAAGGTTGGGGTACAGATGTAACGCTGTTAAAGAAGATGTGCTGTTCCAATCTTTTCATTGACTGTAAGCCATTCTATTCGCTGTGAGAGTTTTGCTTGTTCATTCTCATAAGCGTCTACATTCCACCACAAGCGCAGGTGAGCCGGGCTTTACAGAAACTCACTGATCAGATAACAGACACGGAGCAAAAACACCCAGACTCTGTTTTAATCATTCTTCAGGATTTTAACAAAGCAAATCTCTCCTGTAAACTGCCCAAATACAGTCAGCATGTTGCATGTTCCACCAGAGACCATAATATATTGGACTGCTGTTACACCACAATAAGGAATGCATATCACTCTGTCCCACGGGCAGCTTTGGGGCTCTCTGATCACTGTTTGGTTCATCTTATACCAACCTACAGGCAAAAACTTAAATCTGCTAAACCTGTAGTAAAGACTTAAAGAGATAGACCAACGAAACAGAGTGTTTTTTACAGGACTGTTTCAAATTTTCTGATTGGAGTGTTTTTGAAGCTGCTGCCACCGATCTGGATGAGCTCACAGAGTTTCTATGAAGATATGTGCATTCTTGCCAGGACTCATTTAACTTAAAACAATGACAAACCATGGTTCAATGCAAACTCAGACAGCTCCATCAAGCCAAAGAAGATGCATACAGGAATGGGAAAATGGAATGGAAAAGGAGATCAAAGTGGCAAAGAGGAATTATTCAGAAAAGCCAAGGAACCAATTCTATTCCAGTGACTCTTCATCAGTGTGGAAAGGTCTGAAAGATATTACCAACTGCAAGACACCCTCCCCCAGCACTGTAGAGAACCAACAACTGGCAGATGATCTGAATGAGTTTTATTGCAGGTTTGAAAAAACACCATTAACACCTCCAACAACTCTGCTCTCCCCTCCTCCTGCACTTCAGATCAGGGAAGGTGAAGTGCACCAGGTCTTCAGAAAGAACAAAAGAAGAAAGGCGCCAGGCCCAAATGGTGTGACACCAGCCAGTCTGAAAACCTGTGCTGACCAGCTGGCCCCCATTTTTTCACAGATCTTTAACAGGTCTCTGGAGTTATGTAAAGTCCCTTCCTGCTTCAAACGCTCCACCATCATCCCCGTTCCCAAGAAACACAAGGACACAGGACTTAAAGACTACAGACCTGTGACGCTAACGTCTGTCATCAAGAGTCGTTCGAAAAACTGGTTCTGGCTTATCTGAAGGACATCACCGGACCCTTACTGGACCCCCTGCAGTTTGCTTATCAAGCAAACAGGTCCGTGGATGATGCAGTAAACACACTCCAAAAAATGTTGCAGCGTAAACTTAAACTTTACGTAATTCAATTACATACAAAAGTTCCATGCATTTAGATTACATAGCGTTAATTTAAGAAAATCAATTAAACTTAATGTGATTCAAATGCATCAGTCTTACGTGAATGAAACAGGTAAAGTTGATGTAATATTTCCCAGTGTTAAACAAACCCTGCTCAGTGTTCATGTGTTTCCACACTACAGAGTGTTCAAGTAGCATTGACACAGTGTTGGAGTTAAGGAGATCATTATGTCATGATTGACCAATAATGATCAACACCTGCTGTTTACAAGCAGAATCACAGAAGGAAAGAGAAACACAAGAATCAGCCACAGCCAAAGATAAAATGAACTTAAATAAATGAAGACATTAAATCTCTGATTAAACAACTCCACAAACAACATTACAGTTTGACTTGATTTCTGTCATATATCCACAAAAATTCTGTGGATATCACTTATCCAGTTATTTATTTAACACACATAATTATTTACACTTCAAATTTGCGCCTTATGTACATACTAAATTGTTTATTTTGTATACTGTAAAGTTATTGCTATTTTGGACACTTTCTGTCTTGTGTAATTGTATATTGTTCTTTTTATTATGTCTTTTATCGTGTCTGGTCCTGTCACTGTCATTTTGTGGAGCTTCTATCTCTACAACAAATTCTTAGTATGTGTAAACATACATGGCAATAAAGCTCATTCTGATTGTGATTCTGATTAAATTAACACTGAAGCAGAGTTAAAGTTAATGAAATCATTAAGTGATCATTTGAGTGATCAAAGTGGTTAAAAAGTGTATAAACATTATTTTTTTAAGAAAGTGACTAGTCGTTTTGCTAGACAAGACCCTTATTCTTTGGCTGGGATCATTTAGAGCCCTTTGAAGCTTAACTGAAACTGCGTTCAATCTGCTGGCCACCACTGAAGTCCACTATATGGAGATATAGGAATGTTTTCCTCAAACAACTTAATTTCAGCAACTTTTACTATAAGAAATTGCTTACTGTGATGCAGATCTAATTTAAACAGTGATATGTGATAGGCTTGTCTAAAATATGCTAAATTTAATAGAACCTTTTGTCATTTAAGAGATTATACAAGGCCATGTTGCTCAGCAGATTTCTGAAAAATTCTAAATTAACAGATACTTTTATTAGACATTATATTTGGGCAAACTCAAAGGAAAATGTGATGTCTATGATTATTGCCTGCTTTACCAATTGGATGAAAAGGAATATGTGTATGCGTAATATATGATGGCTTCAAGAGGCAATAGGGAATGGAACAATTAAAACAAAACAATAGAACTAAAAGATCTTATAAACAAGACCTTAATGGGTATAATTTTTAAGACAAAATATAAAATTAATTAGGATTTGAATCAATAATTATCTGGATTACCCTAAACAAAACTAGAATGGATTAATTATATAATCAACAAAGATTTATATATTAAACAGATGTTGCTTTAACTGCACTAGGAGAACAGGCACACAAAACAACTAGAATAACATGACAAAATAAACAAGCCCTTAATTGGTTATAGTTTGAAGGAATGTACATGAAGATGTTACACGTATATACCAAATAATACTCCATCTAGAGTAACACTTAGTGAAGTTAATATTAGTTCTTAATTTTTTACTGATTTGCTCTAGGAGACCGAACAAGAATTCTGTCTGTTCCGTTCACAAAGCCTCCCGTTTGTTCCTGAAGTGGGACACACTAAAATCTTTCCTCAGGAAAGAGATTGCAGTTTCCATCAAAATCTCTGCCTCTACTATGGTCAAGCCAGCCACATGAAAGCCTCCTGCTCCTGATAGAGACAATGAGTTTAATAGATTCAGGAACGGCAGGAAATTTTATTGATGCTGACTTTTTTTATTGATTCTTGACTTCCCTCTTATACCCTGTAAATCTCACATGGCAGTGCTAGATGGGAGACCTCTGGTCACCAGTCGGGTCCAATACACTACCAATGACATCTGCCTGACTACTGGCACCATGCACACAGAAATCATCTGTTTCTACATCATACAAGCTCCTAACAACCCAGTCATACTTGGACTCCCCCTGGCTTCAGCTTCACTAACCACAGATCTCATGGACTGAGAGACAAATTACTCACTGGTCAGCCAAGTGTTTAGCACAGTGTCTTCAGACTCTGGAACCGACGTTACTTGAAGCTGCTTCTGTCAAAATTCTTTGCACGCAGCTGAAATTCCCTCAGAGTATGCTGACCTAGCTGAAGCATTTAGCAAGTCCAAAAGCCACTCAATTGACCTCCTCATCAACACAGAGACTGTGCCATGGAGCTGCTTCGTGGGATTACACCGCCCAAGGGTCCTCTTTCACAACCACAGACCAAATACATGAAAGCCTACATTGAAGAGGAATTAGGGTTTTATCATTCCTTCCATGTCTCCTGCGTCTGCTGGATTCTTCTTTGTCAAAAAGAAAGATGGCAGCCTTCAGTCTTGTATTGACTACAGAGGTTTAAATGAAATAACTTAAGTTCCAGTATCCCCTACCTCTAGTTCCGCCAGCTCTGGAGCAACTCCGCTCTGCCAAATACTTCACCAAACTCGACCTACGCAATGCTTACAGTTTGATTTGCATCAGAGAGAGGGATGAGTGGAAGATGGCCTTCTTCACCACGTCTGGGCACTATGAGTACTGGGTTATGCCCTTCGGGCTTGTCAACACTCTTTCAGTCTTTCAAGTCTTCATAAACAATGTATTCCGTGACATGCCAATCATGGACGACATTCTTGTTTACTCAAACTCCCTCGAGACACACATTAACCATGTCCAAGCTGTCCTGCAACATTTTATCTCTCACCAGTTGTATGTTAAAGCAGAGAAATGTGCTTCAATGATTCAAAGGGGAAGGTCAATTGCTTATCTTGGTCACCAGCAGCTGACAGAGCCTTTGATCAGAGCCTTTGACAGAGCCTTTGATCACCACCAACCACCAGCAAGCAGATCGCCACCAACATCCTAACCCTGAGTATGTCCCAAGATTGTGGGTCTGGCTTTCCACTCGAGATCTTCGGCTCTGACTACCAGGTAAGTGGGTCCATTCAAAGTCATCAGACAAATAACTCCTGTTTCTTATAATGTGGCTATACCTTCACAATATCTCACTCACATTTCTTGTCTCTCTGCTCATAGCTCCCAGCACCGAGGAGGAGTTCTGCAATATCTCGTGGACTAGGAGGGGTACAGACCTGAGGAGAGGTCCTGGGTCGATGCCAAGGACATTCTTGACCCATCTCTAACCGCTGATTTCCACTTGACCCATCCAGATAAACTGGCCCCCCGTCCTTGCGGAAGACCTCAGCGCTGCTTGCCTTCTCACGTCACTGAGGACGAGACAGTTTAGCCAGTCTGTCTGCTTTCTGACCTGTACACTTGACTAACTGGGGCCCAGGTCAGGAAGCAGATAGACTGGCTAAACCAGTCTTAATAGTGGGTGACTTTAACATCCATGTTGATAATGAAAACGATGCACTGGGAGCAGCATTTGTAGACATTCTGAACTCTATTTGGGTTAGACCTACTCATTGTCGAAATCATACTCTAGACTTAATACTGTCACATATAATTAATGTTAATGTTATTGAAATTCTGCAGCAAAGCGATGATATCTCAGATCATTATGTAGTCTTGTGTATACTCTAGATAACAAAAACTGTAATTTAACTCCTTATTAAAAGTATAGTAGGACCATTACTTCTACTATAAAAGACTGCTTTGTAAGTAGTCTTCCTGACTTACCTGAATTCCTCAGCATGTCCAATATCTTATAAAAACTTACTGATGTAACAGAAATTATTGACTCTCTCTTTTCTAGCACTCTAGATACGGTCGCTCCTCTGCACCTAAGGAAGATTAAGGAAAACAGTCTGACCCCGTGGTATAACGAGCACACTTGTGCCATAAAGAGAGCAGCCCGGAAAATGGAGCGCAGCTGGAGGAAAACAAAACTAAACTTCCTATAGAAAAGCATTAAAAACTGCAAGATCTGCTTACTTTTTTACTCTTTTAAAAGAAAACAAACATAACCCTAGGTATTTATTCAATACAGTGGCTAAGTTAACAAAAAATAAAGAACTAACAGGCGTTGGCTGTGCCCTTCAGAATAGCAGTAATGACTTTATGAACTACTTCACTTCCAAGATCAATACTATTAGAGACAAAATTGTCACCATGCAGCCGTCAGTTACAGTATTGCATCAGTACGCTATAGATCTCCTGGGGAACAATTCCACTCATTCTCTACTGTAGGAGAGGAAGAATTGTATAAACTTGTTAAATCATCTGAACTGTATGTTAGACCCTGTTCCATCTAGACTACTAAAAGACTTGCTTCCAGATGTCATGGGTCCTCTTCTGAATATTATAAATTCGCCATTGTTATTAGAATATGTCCCCAAAACCTTCAAACTGGCTATTAAGCCTCTAATTAAAAAACCACAACTTGACCCCAACAAATTAATTAATTACAGACCAATCTTGAATCTCCCTTTTCTGTCAAATATATTAGAAAAGGTAGTATCCTCACAATTATGTTCCTTCCTACAGAAAAATGATATCTGTGAGGATTTCCAGTCAGGTTTTAGACCATATCATAGTACTGAGACTGTTCTTATTAGAGTTACAAATTATCTGCTCGTCATCATCTTGTTTAGCTCCTCAGTACCTGAGCGAGCTCTTATCACATTTATAGTCCCTCACGTCCGCTGCATTCTCAAAACTCTGGCAATTTGATAATACCTAGAATATCAAAATCAACCACAGGTGGCAGATCATCTTCTTATTTAACACCCAAACTCTGGAACAATCTACCCAACACTGTTCGGGACGCAGACACACTCTGTCAGTTAAAATCCAGATTAAAGACCCATCTCTTTAACCTGGCTTACACATAACACGTCAACATATTTCTGTAATTTAAATCCATTAAAGGATTTTTAGGCTGCGTAAATTAGGTCAACCAGAACCGTTTTTTTTTTCTTATTCCGAGGTCACCTTAACCACCAGATCCAGTCCGTATCCAGATCAGATGGTCACTGCAGTCCCCCGGATCCAGTCCATACCCAGCCCAGATGGTGGATCAGCACCTAGAGATGACCTCTACAGCCCTGAATGTCAGCGGAGACTACATCAACTAAATGAGCCCCAGAGACGGATCCCCAGTGAAGACCTCGTCATCTAGACGCCCACTGGCACAAGACCATGGGAACCAGATGAGTCCTCTGCGTGTGGCCAGAGGAGAACTATGGCCCCCCCGACTGAGCCTGGTTTCTCACGATTTTTTTTTTCCATTCTGTCACCGATGGAGTTTTGGTTTCTTGCCGCTGTCGCCTCTGGCTTGCTTAGTTGGGGACACTAATTTTTTAAACGATATCATATACTATTTGAACTGAACTGAGCTGGATGATGACATAATTGAATTCAGTGATGAACTGCCTTTAACTGAAAATTGAGTGTTTACTGTTGCCCTTTTGCATTATTGATGCACTGTTTCCTATTTAATACTATGCAGCTGCTTTGTCACAATTCTGTATTGTTAAAAGCAGTATATAAATAAAGGTGACTTGACGTCAGGACCCGCTCGCAGAGAGGGGGCTTAGTAAAGAATCCGGCCTCTGTGGTTTCCCCTGATCTTCACCAAAGGTCGCCATCACCTTAGTACTGACTCTCCCCTTCTAACATTTCCCATTACCCCGTACCTGGCACTGATCGCAAGCCTTTGTCTCATACTCACTCCTTGCAAAGTCTTGTTTTGCCCCGGCTGATATTTCTGAGCATTGTTACCAATTCTATTGGATTACCATGTTTGACCCTGAATTGTTTCTCTCATTGGATTGTACTCTGCCTGCCTTTTGACCCTCTGCTCTGTTTAATGGACTATTGTTTGCTCTGCTTGCTGCCTGCACCGATCTCTCACCTGCCTTATTACTCCGCTTTTTGTCTTGCCTCTGATAATCCTGTTTGCTGTTGTTCGACCATACCTGTACTACTGCAGTTAAAAGCTGCAAATGGATCCTCACTCCACTGACTCATCTTTATACAGATGCATCATAGCTGCTTTTTACATAAAGAAAGTAAACTTGACTGTGATCAAACGTGTGTTCCTGCAGAACATTCACCTGCTGGTTAACACTGAGTTTGAGTTTTTATTCATCTTTATTATCTGTATTCCCACGTAGGAGGAGACGTTCTCGCAACGTTCCCTAAAAGTTGTCTAAAGGTGACGAATGTCCCTAACCTTTACAGGACATTGGAGACGTTCCTAAAACGTCCTCTTTTGGTTACGAAAGTGCTGGTACTCAATGTTCGTTATACGACTTTAGGGGCACGTTCCATTTTGGTTATTTTTTGGTCACATAAGAACGTTACAAAGATGACATTTGGGACATTAACAGAACGTTCTCACATGGTCCTCTTTTAGTCATATAATAACGTTCACAATACGACTTTAGGAGGACGTTACTGGTTATTCTGTGGTCACATAACAACATTACAAAGAGGACATTTAGGACGTTAACACACTGAAAAAATGTTTTCATTCATCCAGTTAAAAAAATTAGATTGAAAAAATGTTTTCATTCATCCAATTACAGAAATTTAGGGTAATGGTTCACATCTATATTTTATAACTTGAGCCAATGAAAAATAAATAAATTGCACTAAACAAAATTTCTATGAAAATTATTTTATAAAACCTGGCACGAAAGTATATTTTTCTTGTCAATTAATTTAAATTCTAGTTTTGATCTAAACAAAAAGATATAGATTTAATCAAAACAAAAATTCCCATTTAAGAAATAATTTATTAAAACAATTTATAATTACTACAACTGACTTCCAGTCACAGCCTTAGATGAAATCAACTGAAATAAAAGATGAAATCTCTCAAGATCTCAGCAGAGGAGGATTAAACAACTCCACAAACAGCATCAGCAGCTTCACTCATTACTAACCAGTTTGACTTAACTTCTGTCATATGTCTAAAAAAAGTTTTTTTATTGAAAACAGAGGTTTAGTGTTGAATGGTTTGTTTGAAGTCACCATTAATGTGGTCATTGTATGCTTTAGTTGTGCTCTTGACCCTTGACTTTTTAATGTTAGCTTTTCTTTGGCTGCTGTAACTCTGTGTTTGCAAAGCACATTTGTTATGGTAAAAAAGCCAAAAGAAAATATGATCAGGTAGTGCTGGCTGGTTATTGACAGTAACGTAGTCATGTACTGGCCTGACACGCTGATCTCTCTCAAATTTGAACCTATGAGCATTTGATTGTAAAAATAACTTTACATTGTTGATAAAAGTAATGATTTAATTTGAACATCTGTTCTGTTTAACCACACACAATCATCAAGAATCAGCATATGAAGCTCAATGATGGTGACAATAAACAAAAAGCTTCATGCTGCAGTGCATTCTGGGAACTCCAATCAAAACTCAAGAATGGCTCCCAGAATGCATTGCAACATGAATAAATTATGCACCTGAATTGTCTTAGTATTTTTTTTATGTTTACTATTTGCTTTAATTTTTGCTATTTGTGTTGCAACTTATTAGTAGCTTGTTTTTTATGATGTTCAAAGATCTGTTTATCTGAATATTTTGTTGATTGTCACCATTGTTGAGATTCTTACGCCGATTCTTCATGTCTATGTGTGCCACAAGTCAATGCTTTTGGTGCACAAAACAAATGTTCACATGGTCAAAAGCACAGTCAGTAAACTGATAAGCTACTGTAGTAAACAATGCAACAATCAATGAGTCAAGCCACTATATAAAGGTTTCACCAGCATCAAGAGGCCAATATTACCTGATTGCATTTTATCTTAGCTTGCTCTGCTATCATAATGTGCTTTCTCAACACAGGATTGCAGCAGCAAAAAAAAAAAAATAACATATATTTTATGTCAACAACCAAGTGACCAACTAAAGCAAACACTATTCACCAAAATGGTAACCTTCAAATGTAATTCACTAAAACTGTGAAAATAAACCTCTGTTAATTCTCAGTAAGAACTTCTGCATGACAAATAAAGTCAAACTGTTTGTGGAGTTTAATCCTCCTTTGCTGAGATCTTAAGAAATGTAATGTCTTTTATTTCAGTTGATTTCGTCTGTGACTGGATGTCAGTTGCAGTAATTCTAAATAATTTATAATCTTATTTCTTAAATGAGAAATTTTGTTTTGATTAAATCTATATCTTTTTATTTTGATCAAAACTAGAATTTAAATTAATTGACTTTCTTCAACAAGAAAAATATACTTTCATGCCAGGTTTAATAAAACAGTTTTCATAGAAATATTGTTTAGTGCAAATTATTTATTTTTCATTGGCTCAAGTTATAAAACATAGATCCGAACCATTAACGTCCTGAATGTTCTGTAAAGGTCTTCCAAATAACGTCCCCCAAACCTTTAAAGAACTCCACATCGTGACCGTTTCAGAACGTTATGGGGACGTCCTTGACACCAGTGGGGACGTTCTGAGGACGTTCTGGGAACGTAAAATTTCTAGCGGGGTTATACTTTTAATTTTTAATGTAGAGATTTAAACTATGTTCGTTATATACAAGGCTTAACAAATTTATTAAAACAAATTTATGTAAGGTTTTTAACAAATTATGTAAGATTTGTGCCACTGCTGCTTCAAACTAACAGTATTGGTGTTTACCAAAATCATTTTTTAGATTTCTGTATTGGTTAGTCCTTCAATATGCATAAGCTCTTTAGTAACAGTAGTAGGCTACTTCTAATGCTATAATATAATTAAGATGGCTTGAGAAAGCCAACTTACTGATATGCTATTTTCTTTGGAGACTAAATCTGTCGACACTAACTCGTCCTAGAGCTTTAACTCTACAAACTCCAAACTCAGCCCAGATCTTCAGACTGATCCCACCGAGTGTGCTATTACTTTTCTAACTGATCGGACTTACGATTTTCCTAAAAATGACGATTAAAATTGGGAAAAATCCCATAGACTTACATTGACGGAATGTTCAAATGAGCCAACACTCTTCAAATTCCAACTGTCAAAACTCCCAGAATCCTTTGAGCCTCAATCAAGCTTCCCTTCTATGTACTGTATTTCTAATCCATTTAAACTCATTCAAACTCATCTATCTATCTGTCTATCTATCATCTAACCATTACTATCTATCTATCTGTCTGTCTGTCTATCTATCTACACCCAGCAACCAGAATCATGCTAGTAACTTGCTAATTATGTTAGCAAAATGCTAGTAACTTGCTAATCATGCTAGAAACATGCTAGTAACTCGTTAATCATGTTAATAACATGCTAACGACATGCTAATCATGCTACAATCATGCTATCAACATGCTACTAACTTGCTAATCTTGCTAGAAACATGCAAGCAACTTGCTAATCATGCTAGTAACTTGTTTATCATGCTAACAATATGCTAGTAGCTTGCTAATTATGTTAGCACCATGCTAGTAAAATGCTAGTAACTTGCTAATCATGCTAATAACATGCTAATCATGCTACAATCATACTATCAACATGCTGCTAACTTGCTAATCTTGCTAGAAACATGCTAGCAACTTGCTAATCATGCTAGTAACTTGTTTATCATGCTAACAGTATGCTAGTAGCTTGTTAATTATGTTAGCACCATGCTAGTAAAATGCTAGTAACTTGCTAATCATGCTAATAACATGCTAATCATGCTACAATCATGCTATCAACATGCTACTAACTTGCTAATCTTGCTAGAAACATGCTAGCAACTTGCTAATCATGCTAGTAACTTGTTTATCATGCTAACAGTATGCTAGTAGCTTGTTAATTATGTTAGCACCATGCTAGTAAAATGCTAGTAACTTGCTAATCATGCTAATAACATGCTAATCATGCTACAATCATGCTATCAACATGTTACTAACTTGCTAATCTTGCTAGAAACATGCTAGCAACTTGCTAATCATGCTAGTAACTTGTTTATCATGCTAACAATATGCTAGTAGCTTGCTAATTATGTTAGCACCATGCTAGTAAAATGCTAGTAACTTGCTAATCATGCTAATAACATGCTAACAACATGCTAATCATGCTACAATCATGCTATCAACATGCTACTAACTTGCTAATATTGCTAGAAACATGCTAGCAACTTGCTAATCATGTTAACAAAATGCTAATAGCTTGCTAATTATGTTAGCACCATGCTAGTAAAATGCTTGTAACTTGCTAGTCATGCTAGAAACATGCTAGAAACATGCTAGTAACTTGCTAATCATGCTAACAACATGCTAGTAACTCGCTAGTCATGCTAGAAACATGCTAGTAACTTGCTAATCATGCTAACAACATGCTAGTAACTTGCTAGTCATGCTAGAAACATGCTAGTAACTTGCTAATCATGCTAATAACATGCTAACAACATGCTAATCATGCTACAGTCATGCTAGCAACATGCTACTAACTTGCTAATCATGCTAGAAACATGCTAGCAACTTGCTAATCATGCCAGTAACTTGCTAATAATGCTAACAACATGCTTGTAACTTGCTAGTCATCCTAGAAACATGCTACCAACATGCTAGTAACTTGCTAATCATGCTAGTAACATACTAGTAACTTGCTAATCATGCTAACAACATGCTAGTAACTTGCTAGTCATGCTAGAAACATGCTAGTAACTTGCTAAGCATGTTAATAATATGCTAACGACATGCTAATCATACTACAATCATACTATCAACATGCTGCTAACTTGCTAATCTTGCTAGAAACATGCTAGCAACTTGCTAATCATGCTAGTAACTTGTTTATCATGCTAACAGTATGCTAGTAGCTTGTTAATTATGTTAGCACCATGCTAGTAAAATGCTAGTAACTTGCTAATCATGCTAATAACATGCTAATCATGCTACAATCATGCTATCAACATGCTACTAACTTGCTAATCTTGCTAGAAACATGCTAGCAACTTGCTAATCATGCTAGTAACTTGTTTATCATGCTAACAGTATGCTAGTAGCTTGTTAATTATGTTAGCACCATGCTAGTAAAATGCTAGTAACTTGCTAATCATGCTAATAACATGCTAATCATGCTACAATCATGCTATCAACATGCTACTAACTTGCTAATCTTGCTAGAAACATGCTAGCAACTTGCTAATCATGCTAGTAACTTGTTTATCATGCTAACAACATGCTAGTAACTTGCTAATTATGTTAGCAACATGCTAGTAAAATGCTAGTAACTAGAAACATAATCATGCTAAAACATGCTAACAACATGCTAACATGCTAATCATGCTAAGTAACATGCTAGTAACTTGCTAATATGCTAGAAACATGCTAGCAACATGCTAATCATGTTAACAAAATGCTAATAACTTGCTAATTATGTTAGCAACATGCTAGTAAAATGCTTGTAACTTGCTAGTCATGCTAGAAACATGCTACCAACATGCCAGTAACTTGCTAATCATGCTAACAACATGCTAGTAACTTGCTAGTCATGCTAGAAACATGCTAGTAACTTGCTAATCATGCTAACAACATGCTAGTAACTTGCTAGTCATGCTAGAAACATGCTAGTAACTTGCTAATCATGCTAATAACATGCTAACAACATGCTAATCATGCTACAATCATGCTAGCAACATGCTACTAACTTGCTAATCATGCTAGAAACATGCTAGCAACTTGCTAATCATGCTAGTAACTTGCTAATAATGCTAACAACATGCTTGTAACTTGCTAGTCATCCTAGAAACATGCTACCAACATGCTAGTAACTTGCTAATCATGCTAGTAACATACTAGTAACTTGCTAATCATGCTAACAACATGCTAGTAACTTGCTAGTCATGCTAGAAACATGCTAGTAACTTGCTAATGCATGTTATGCTAATATGCTAACGACATGCTAATCACTACTACAATCATACTAGCAACATGCTACTAACTTGCTAATCTTGCTAGAAACATGCTAGTAACTTGCTAATCATGCTAGAAACATGCTAGCAACTTGTTAATTTTGCTAGTAACTTGCTAATCATGCTAACAATATGCTAGTAGCTTGCTAATTATGTTAGCACATGGTAGTAAAATGCTAGTAACTTGCTAATCATGCTAACAACATGCTAGTAACATGCTAATCATGTTAGAAACATGCTACAACAACATGCTAGTAACATGCTATATCATGCCTAACATGCTAGTAATGCTAATCATGCTAATAACATGCTAACGACATGCTAATCATGCTACAATCATGCTAGCAACATGCTACTAACTTGCTAATCTTGCTAGAAACATGCTAGCAACTTGCTAATCATGCTAGTAACATGCTAATCATGCTACCAACATGCTAATTATGCTAGCACCATGCTAGTAAAATGCTAGTAACATGCTAATAATCCTATAAGCATGCTAACAACATGCTAGTACCTTGCTAATCATTATAACATCATGCTAGTAACATGGTAATCATGTTAATAACATGCTAACAACATTCTATCTATCTATCTTCTATCTATCTACTATCTATCTATCTCTGACAACATACATTGCCTTCAAAAGAATCATGCGTTAACCTTTTAACATACTTTAGAATTCAAACTATTTCATTCATTTGCCATCATTTAGAAACATGCTAGTAACTTGCTAATCATGCTAACAACATGCTAGTAACTTTGCTAACTCATGCTAGAAACATGCTAAAAACTTGCATGCTATAACTAGCTAATCATGCTTAAACATGTTCAAACTAACTTGCATTTTAGAAAATGCTAGCAACTTGCTAATCATGCTAGAAACAAGCAACTTGCTAATCATGCTAACATGCTAATATGCTAATCATTAATCATTTCTAATGCTGCTAATCATGCTAAACTGCTAGAAACATCTTGCTAATCATGTAACTAGCTAACTAGAAAATGCTAGTAATGCTAATCATGCTAGAAACATGCTAGTAACATGCTAATCATGCTAGAAACATGCTAGTAACTTGCTAATCATGCTAGAAACATGCTAGTAACAACTTGCTAATCTAATAACATGCTAGTAACATGCTCATGCTAGAAACATGCTTGACATGCTAACATGCTAGCAACATGCTAGTAACTTGCTAATCTTGCTAAAACATGCTAGTAATGCTAATCATGCTAGAAACATGCTTGCTAATAACATGCTAATCATGCTAGAAACATGCTACTTGCATCATGCTAGAAACATGCTAGTAACTTGCTAATCATGCTAGAAACATGCTAGTAACTTGCTAATCATGCTAATAACATGCTAACATGCTAATGTATAACAACATGTAACTTGCTAATTAACATGCTAGTAACTTGCTAATCATGCTAATAACATGCTAATCATGCTAATCATGCTATCAACATGCTACTAACTTGCTAATCATGCTAGAAACATGCTAGCAAGCTAAATCATGCTAATCATCATGCTAGTAACTTGCTAATCATGTTAGCAACCATGCTAGTAAAAATGCTAGTAACTTGCTAATCATGCTAATAACATGCTAATCATGCTACAATCATGCTAACTATCAACATGCTACTAACATGCATGCTAAAAACATGCTAGTAACTTGCTAATCATGTTAACAAAATGCTAATAAACTAATTATGTAGCAACATGCTAGTAAAATGCTTGTAACTTGCTAGTCATGCTAGAAACATGCTACCAACATGCCAGTAACTTGCTAATCATGCTAACAACATGCTAGTAATGCTAGTCATGCTAGAAACATGCTAGTAACTTGCCATGCTAAATCATAACAACATGCTAGTAACTTGCTAGTCATGCTAGAAACATGCTAGTAACTTGCTAATCATGCTAATAACATGCTAACAACATGCTAATCATGCTACAATCATGCTAGCAACATGCTACTAACTTGCTAATCATGCTAGAAACATGCTAGCAACTTGCTAATCATGCTAGTAACTTGCTAATAATGCTAACAACATGCTTGTAACTTGCTAGTCATCCTAGAAACATGCTACCAACATGCTAGTAACTTGCTAATCATGCTAGTAACATACTAGTAACTTGCTAATCATGCTAACAACATGCTAGTAACTTGCTAGTCATGCTAGAAACATGCTAGTAACTTGCTAAGCATGTTAATAATATGCTAACGACATGCTAATCATACTACAATCATACTAGCAACATGCTACTAACTTGCTAATCTTGCTAGAAACATGCTAGCAACTTGCTAATCATGTTAGAAAACATGCTAGCAACTTGTTAATTTTGCTAGTAACTTGCTAATCATGCTAACAATATGCTGGTAGCTTGCTAATTATGTTAGCACCATGGTAGTAAAATGCTAGTAACTTGCTAATCATGCTAACAACATGCTAGTAACTTGCTAGTCATGTTAGAAACATGCTACCAACATGCTAGTAACTTGCTATTCATGCCAGTAACATGCTAGTAACTTGCTAACCATGTTAATAAAATGCTAACGACATGCTAATCATGCTACAATCATACTAGCAACATGCTACTAACTTGCTAATCTTGCTAGAAACATGCTAGCAACTTGCTAATCATCCTAGTAACCTGGTAATCATGCTACCAACATGCTAATTATGTTAGCACCATGCTAGTAAAATGGTAGTAACTTGCTAATAATCCTATTAGCATGCTAACAACATGCTAGTACCTTGCTAATCATTATAACATCATGCTAGTCACGGTAATCATGTTAATAACATGCTAACAACATTCTATCTATCTATCTTCTATCTATCTACTATCTATCTATCTCTGACAGACTGTATTGCCTTCAAAACATCCAAACGTTAACCTTTTAAAACTACTTTAGAATTCAAACTATTTCAGACTGAAAACCATCAAATTTAAAACGTTCTGTTCCGGCTTTCTCAAGCCAACTTAAAGTTTGTCTTGACAAACTTTTTTATCTAGTTATTGCTGTTATCTATAAAAGAAATGCAGGAAAAAATTTAAAAGTCAAGCGCTTTAGTGTTTTTTTTTCAGATACCAAATTACAGTTAAAAAGTACATAAACAGTGCCAACAAGGATGCAAGCTGTCATTAAAGGCATAGGACAACATTTTTGATATGTGAATAAATACTATTTAGTTGTTTCAGTTTGTTATTTGCCTAATAAGTGGCAATAATATTTTTAGATTTAAAACTTTTTTGACAGATTTCTAAATTATTTGTGTTTTCTCTTTATTATGATAGGTGGTCTAATAAATTGTTAAGCACTGTATGTTTTCATAGCATTTAGTTGTCACATTTGTTTGAAAGACATTGAGCTGAATATGGAATAATGTGATTTTTGTCAATAATATAAAAAAGGGATTTTTAAAGCTGATTAATGAGAAAAGTAATCAGCCAACTAATCGATTATCAAAATAATCGTTAGTTGCAGCACTACTTTTGACCAATTTGATGGATGTATACAACAGAGCAAGAAAGAAGACCATTCTATGGACCATTAAGGTTATTTGATTTAATGCATAATAATAATAATAATAATGTAATTTGCAATTTTTAAAAAATCCTTTTACCCAGAATTTTAGATGAACTGAAAGAAAAAAATTTACCTAAAGGCAGTACATTTGATCTTTGGCTCATTATCTCAGCTGGCCTTGTTTTATCAGGAATCTTCAGGTGATGGCCTCTGTTATCCTCCACCATCTTCTCGATGCTCTCCAGAAGTTTCTGCACTTCTGATTGATCTCCATTCCTCTTTAAATGATAGTGTGGACATCTGCAGGTCTGTTGGAGAGACTCAATGGCTCTGTTAAAATTGTCAGAGTCTTTATTGCTTGCAAACTCCTTCTCATCATGCATGCAGATGACAGTTACATACTCAGATGCAATTGAACCAAAAATGTTGTTAATGAGCTTGAGAGCTTCTTTCTCTAGATCTATAAATGTTCCAGGCTTAAGGACCAGAAGTAGGGCATGAGGTCCAGGGTCAGTTAAATAAAAGAACCTTTTCATGTCTAGCTCATCAGGACGGTGTATGAAATCAAGCAGGTCAGGAGTGTTGATCACCATTACACATCTCTCCAGCACCATCCCATCATGTCTCTCAAACAAATTCCAGGGGGACAGTGACTCTGAGAACACCTTTTTTCCCAATATTGTGTTCCCACATAAGGCTTTAACATCTGCGTTTAACCCCAGCAACACTATTCTCAGCTCTTCTTCGACCGGAGACACTGAAATGACACAAACAGGTTTTGTGTAAGTTGTTAGTACACAGCTATTTGACTCCACACTCAAGAGTGTTAAAAGTAACACTGAAGAGTGTCAAATTAACACTGAAGCAGAGTTAAAGTTTTATCAGTGATTATATAAGTGATCATTGATCATTATTGAAGACACCTGATGTTAACAAGCAGAATCACTAAAGGAGAAAATCACATTTTATATCACCATTATAGTGGTCAGTGTTTGCTTTAGTTTGGCTCTTGGCACTTACACTTTTAACTTTACATTTTGTTTGGCTGCTGTAATAGAGTTATAACAGCCAGACAAGCCAAGAGCACAAGTCATCAGGTGATGATGACTATAACATAGTCATTATTTGACCTCTAAGTTGTTTTCCTTTATTGGACATATAACTCACAGGTTAGACTCTAAACAAATTCAGTGATTCAGGTCAAATAATGATTACCTTGAATAATGAACATCAATCTTGTGAATCCACAACAAAAGTTGTCCTGTCTTTTTTTTATACTGTTGTTGTGATTCTCATGCTTATTCATGATGTCTGTGTGTCTTAATTAAACATGTTTTACAAAGTTGTTGACCAAAATAAGTTTTAAAAACATTTGTCAGATTATAGATATTATATTGTTCACAGGGTTGATATAATCAGTAAAGAAAACGTAACTCAGTTACACAGGTCACTACATGAAAGTTATGGCAATATATAATCAATGCCTCTGGTTTGCCTGGCTGTTTAAACCGTTCTGTAACAGGACTCGTAGGAAGCGTGATAGATCCAGATGCGAGCTTTATTAAACAGATTGTAGTCAGAGAGGCAGGGTCAATCTCCAAACAAACAGCGATACGTAGGCAACGCAAAAGCGTAATCCAGTAAAAACAGGCAATAGGTCAAAATACAAGTGAGCAGTACAAAAGTAACAAATAAACAAGGCTAAGAAACTAGGCAAAAACTATGGCAATGAATGAGGCAAAACTATGACTATAAAACAAAACAGTGGAAATAACAAAACAGGGCAATGAGACAGGAGAAACGCTTAGTAGAGTCCGTACAGGCAAAACAATACTTCGCGGGGGCCTGTTTGGTTTAGGCCTCCTTAAATGGCCACCAAACAGTAAGTGACTAGAGAAGCAGCAGAGGGAGCAGCAACAGGCAGTCCATGGGTAAGGGCTCCCTCTGCTGGCGTGGCTTTACAGGTTATAACAGCCAAACAAAATCTAATGGCAAAAATGTCAGGGTAAAGAGCACAACTAATGCAAACATGGTTTCTTAAAAATTGTGATTTTCTTCTTTGGTGATTCTGCTTGTTAATATCAGGTGTCTTCAATAATGGTCAATCATTAATTAACCCTCTGGGGTCTGAGGTGATTATGGGGCCCTTTAGATGTTTTGACATGCCATGATATTTGTGCTTATTTCAGCTATTTATACTACTGGCCAACATGTATATATTTTTTGTATTCAGCACAAACAGTGCTACAATAATATGTGAGGAGGATGGATGTACATGTTTGCATTTTTAGAAAAAAAAGATTATGCGTGGTTAGTAAGTTTTGTGAAAATAAATGTAAGCTGAAATAAGGCCATAAAACTCATACTGAATAGTCCTGAGGAAGGCTTTTGAGTAATCAAATCCTCTTGTAGGCTAGAATATTTACTTCAAAATGATGTGAAAATGACCATGCTTACTCTTTCACAGAAAACAATATATTGATGTAAATTTTCTAAGACATGTTTTGTGATATAAAGCCGTATGCGAGGGAGGGATAACGGCCATGAATATTTAGTGATTCACACCTGAGAGACAAAAGGCCGTCCCCTAATGGCCCATCACTGTGGCTGTCACTATGAGGCAGGTAACAAAGAATGAGAGGAAAGTAAGATAATGGGGGGTTTTAGTCGTTTGTATTTTATTTACAACACAATATAATCAAAACATACATAATGATGGTCAAAGATTATTATTGTACTCACTGATCTAACCACAGAGATGTGAACAGACCTTGTGTCATTCCTGTTCAGCAAGTCAAACTAGTAAACCATACCTGATATTTAAGTGTTTGCTGCTTCTTTCCATGGATTCAAGACAAAAAAAACAGTCACAGAACTTATTGTACCATGGAAAATCAGTGAAAAATAACATCTGATGTTGGTACAGTGCTCTCAGCTGAAAAGTAATCAGCAGTAAATCTGTGGTGCAGGTATCAGATCACTAAAAAACAAAAACAAAAAACATCTCTGAGCATGTTAATATCAGAAGAAACTGTAAATAACAATCTTGTAGTCACAGATTCACACATACTTTGTGCTATGTAAAAAGGACATTTTATATCTGAGAAACAAATGATTGTTTAGCACATTATAAAACTCTATTTGGGAACAGAGTATTAATAATAAACATGATCTAGACATTCTTAGACTCGTAGCATTCATCATGTTACAGTGTACACTCATATTACTTTTATATCGTATTTTGTTTTATATTATATAGAACATGAAAACTTCATGGCGTCGTAAGAAATTTAGATACAATGAGCTACATATGTTCAAGCTTATGTCAAAATAAAACGTTAACTAATGCAAAAAAGAAACATGACTTACTCGTCAGACTGATCTCTTCCTCTGGATCAGCTGCGCGTCGTGTTGTTCTTCATCTGAGGTGAATTCTGTGTTTTTTCTGTCAGCGCGTCTTTTTTTCTGAAGGTAAATTCTGTTATTTCTTTCAGCGCGTCTTCTTCCAGAAACGAACAGTAGCCGAGATAAACTTGATGAAATGTCAAGCTTTGTTTACGATGATGTGGGCGCTAACACGCGGCTGTTTATCATATCAAAAGCAAAAGCAGCTCGTGGGCGTCATCGCATTAAAAATAATTAGCTCTGAGGGAAAAACTAGACATCACGTTGGTTTCACGCGGATTACTTTAGCACAGAATATTTGTTTTTGATAAGACCTGATTTATTTAAAAGTAGAGATATCAAGCTTTCTATAGATATATCTCTCCTGTCTGTGTGTGGAGTATTCACTGAGTTTAGGTTCATTTTATTGACGCATTTCTAAAAGCCGTTCGCGGAGACAGTGAAGACTGAGAAAGCACCGTTTATTTTCTTTAATTTAAAGAAGCACACAGTTCTGTTTTTATTGTGAGTGTGCACAAATAAAAGTATACACTTGATGGTTTCTAATAATGTATAACACTTATTTGTGTGACCAAAATCGACAGAGTATTTTTAGGGTCTTTCGCACTGATATTAAAAAACATGAGCTGATCATGCTGGCGTAACGTCCGTCGACCCCAGGGGGTTAAACACTACTTATCTCATTAACTTTAACTCTGCTTCAGTGTTAATTTGACACTCTTCAGTGTAACTTTTAACACTCTTGAGTGTAGAGTCAAATAGACTCTCAGGAGATTTGATTTGACACTGGGCTTTTTGCTGTGTCACGTTACACTTCCTAGGGATGTAATGGTACACAAACATGACATTTTGGTACTGTACATAAATTGTTCTTTCTTTCTTTCTTTCATATTATTGTTAAAGGGTGGTTTACTGAAAAAATTGTGTTTTTTAATAAAACAAAAGTCTGTCAACACTGCTGTTGTAATTGGGGGAGGAGATTTGAAGTGCTTACATTTTTTGATGCAAATGTTAGCAAACTATTGTTGAATATAATTTGAGTTTCCGCATTCCCATTAATATCCACTCAGTCTATTTGATGCACATGCGTGTGCTGAAATTAGTGAAGTCTGCTAAGTTAGTCACTGAGAAAAATGGTCAAATTCTTCTACATAAAGGTCAAATTCTGCATTTCTTATGAATTCACTTATGAAAACTCCATTCTCAAAAAGCATTACAACATGTTTTTTGTGATATTGAATGGTCACTGGCTCTGGCCTGCTTTGTCACAGATCGTGACATGGCGTGTTTCAGTCACTGTACATTTGAAATGGGAAATGCACAAATTCATATTTTCATCAATTAATAACTTATATTCTGCTCTGTACATCATACAAAACGTTCATGTATCACCAGAGAGGACTGCGACTGCAACACTTCGTCATTTAAACTACTTTTGGTACCACTTTTCACATTTTCACTATAAATAAATTAATGTGACTACGCTTCTGTGTCTGTTATGCTTTTCTTAATAACTGTAAGCACTTACACAAAAGGTTACGGGTAGGTTTAGGAGTAAAAGTAGGATTAGTGGCTCTAAATATTTTTTTAATTCTATACTGTTACTAAAATTGTAATTTTCCTGCACATTTCTGTCTGTTACATTTTATTCTTTTAATATTCTGCATAAAATGGGTATTGCAATAGGGTTAGAGTTAGGAGATCTTACATTTATCTACATAATGGTAAAAAGGAAATTAAACAGATTTGTGAATATTTTATGTTTTTTAGCTGTAAAACCATAATACTGTTATGTTTAAATGTTGCAAATACATCCTTATTGAACGTTGTAGCATCTATCCGAATGTACAAAAAAGAACATTTCATGTCTTTGAAAGTTACGTATTGATACCTACGTAATAACAGTGAGATCAGGCTGCGTGAATACACACCTGGAGCAGTGGGCAGCAATTGGGGGTTCGATGCCTTGCTCAAGGGCACTTCAGTCATGGGTACTGAAGGTGGCTGTTCATTCACTCCCCCCACCTAAATGTTCTGCTGGTACTGAGACTCTTAACCCGTGACCTTTGGATTAAAAGTTAGACTCTCTAACAATAAGGAACCATTAGGCCACGTCTGCCCAAGGGTAAAGTCGGGCACACCAGATTTATGGTTTATTATTTAGTATTAACCACTATATATGAAGCACGTCTCATGTTTAAGACATCTTGGATCATGCACTTATCCAGCAACAACTCAATTTTTGTCCATTATTTTTCAGATTTGCTTGCAACATTAAAGTATATTGATTTATATTACATTGTCCCATCCTAGAAAGGAAGCTCAGAGTTTATATATACATTCCACACACAAGTTCCATATGTGCATTTGTTAAAACAACATGGTATGCATGTATACTATTATATCACAGTTTGCTACTCACTGTTCTGTTAATGTATTGTCTTGATTTTAGAGAAGATGTGTGATTATCTGGCCTAATTCACTGAATTAATGCTTTGCTCTGAGAAGCAAACACTAATAATTGAAGCTGATAACATGACTACTGCTGTTACACTCCTCTTTAAAAAAAAAAGAAACTGTTTATACAGTTTAACCCAGAGCATGTCTTGTAAAAGTCTGCTTGGTCTTTAAAATTATTATCAGCAGTTAATTTAACATCACATCTTGAAGTTTTTATTTAAAGGTTTTATTTATTTAAATGCAAATCTCACTGGATGGAGGATGATGTTTGCTTCCTTTTCTGTGGAGCAATGGTGAACTGCCCTGATCTTCTGTTAAAATAAACAAATATTATCATTGCACAGAATGTTGTTTTACAGAAATATATTACTGCAGCATGAACTGTCCATTATTTCAGGCCTTATAAACAGTATGCAATTTTTAAAGAACTGCTGTAAATCAAAAAAAAAAGAAAAAAAGAAAAACTGAACAGACTCACCAGGTTGTGTGGATGATCCACTCTCATCAGCCATCTTCACGCAACTGTAATGTTTGTACAGTGAAGCACTTCAGATAATAGGAAACAATCTGTGTTTTAGCCATTTTTGCATTACTGTGAGCGTGTATGTTCATGTTAAATCAAAAGTTGTGTTTATCAACAGGTTGGACTTGTTATTTGGCGTACATTCCATACAACGTAAGATACTATCAGTGCATTTTGATCTGTCTGATGTCTGCCTGTGTAAAATCAAGACAGCATGGTAACGTGCAGTGTCTTTTATTGTAATCTTCTCTGGTTAAGAGACTTGATCAACCAGCTGATTTAAGAAATGTCAACTCAAGAAACACTATTCACATATAATACTGACAAAAGTTTGTGATTTTTCTTCATTTCTAAATTGTGCATGAGACTTTAAACCTTTGAAACAGCCATCTCTGCTCTTGCTCTGACAGCCTGAAGGAAAGCTTTGACAAACCACGGCTAGAAAAGCGATATATACGACTGGAGAGGAGTGATATAACAGCTGTTTTGCTCTGTCTCTGATGTAATGACTGAACCGTTACCCAGCACCTGAGAAGAAATGCTGTGCAAACCTTTACTATAGTGTAAGACAATCACAATTTGGACAAGTTTGAGCTGGTCAGGAATACTTTACAGGTTACTTTAACACTATATCTCACTTACTAAAGGCACATGCATGATGTATTAAAATATCCAAAAACCACACAGTGTTATATATTTAATTCAGTTGTGTACTTACCTTATTTTATGAAGAATTTCTAAATTCTGAGAAATTCACTAATTTAAAAAGTGCTCATCCCTAGTTGTGATGCGGCCATGGGCGACGACATGAAGACAGAGTGACATCCATGTGCAAGAAGTTTATTAGCATTCAGTAAACGAATCCAAATCACTAGGCTGTAGTGTAGAAGAAGTCAGTCCAACCTGGCAAACAAGGCAGAAACGGTAGTCCACAAGGCATTGGTCAAATAAGGCAGGCATAATATGTCATAACAATAGGGCAACAGAATGAAATAAACACTTGGTAAAGCAGTGAGAACTGGCAATACTTTGCAGTGTGCAGTAGGAACAGCCCTCGAGGCCACCCAAGATCTGTCTTCCGGTCCATATCCCTCCCAGTCCACCAAATATTGCAACTGACCCCCTCTGTCAGTCGAGACATGACTTGGCTTGTTCTAGACTGGCTGACTGCAATCTGCAGGAACGTGGGCTGTTGTGGATCAGACTATCAATCTTGATAGCGAGAGTGCTGAATTCATTATAGGACAAATCTACAGCCTTACATGCTAGCTTTGCTTGTAACTTCACATTCAGTCCTTTCTTGAACACCGCCTTGAGAGCAACATCGTTCCACCCACTTTGAGCAGCAAGCATTCTGAATTCGATTGTGTAGTCAACTGTGTTTCAAATTCAACAGTTGGCCAGAAATTTCCTGCCCCCTTTCAGGATATGCAAACTGGATTTGCATGTCTCTCCCAGACAACAGACGCCCAATCTAAAGCTTGTCTGGTTAATAAAGACATTACCACAGCACACTTATTGGAATCTTGAGTATAAGTCTCAGGTTGACTAGTTAAGAAAATCTTGCATTGGTGAATAAACCCTCAACATTGTTCTGGTGAACAAATCAAACTTGTCAGGTGAAGCAAGTCTTACCAGAGAGCTTTGAGGAGCGAGAAGCAAGGGGAATAAATGCTCTGTAAGGCAGTGAGAACTGTCAATGCTTCACAATGTGCAACAGGAACAGCATGGATCAAATACAAAACCAAACAGGAAGTAACTAACGAAGAAACAGACCGGGTTAAGCATGGCGTGAGCGGGTGCATGCAAAGGTAGCTCCCGACCCCTTTTGCTCTTTTGGGCCTTAATTTTTTTGATTTACGTTCATTACAGTTGATTATCTGGCAGTTGACTTTAAGTGAAATCAGATGAGCAAAAATGGTGAGCAGAAAGCAACCACGGTCTAAAATCGGTGATAGAGACGGCGAGGCTTCAAGCAAGACTAACGACACAGCTTACCTAAGGATCTCGAAAAACTCAGATCAGCACTTCTTTCTGACATGACACAAGTAGTTCACTCACTTTTGAAGACAAAACTGGCTGGTCCATTGTTGCCAGTAAACGTGAATTTGGAACAAGTTAAATCGTATTACGAATCTCATGATGAACGCCTTTGCATGGTTGAAGCTGGCCTAAACAATTACAAGAAAATGCATTTTTTGGACTAAAATATACAGAGGTCAAAATATATTTTTAAATACTTTTAAAAATATATTTAGATGTGGCCAAAAATATATTGGTAGAAATATATTTATATATATAATATATTTTAGCAAATTTATTTCTTAACCATTTTTTGTATATATATTATTTTTTACAATACATTTTGAATGTGTAAATATCAATAGCAAAAATACATATTTTAAATATATGAAAATATTTTCAAAATAAAGTCATTTTCCCAGTCATTTTAAAATTTATGCAAAACACTGTAAAATGACTAAAATCTGTAAGAATTTAGCTGTTATTTTAAGTATATCATTATAATTCTCATTGTTATACAGATAAATACAGTATTATTCAGAGTATTTCTTTTTCATAAATTTAATAGAAATGTATGTAAACTACAAAAATAAAGGTGATAATATTATATGAAATCATTTCTCACACTATTAAAACAACAACACAATGAAGATCACATGACTGGCAGCAACTGTCTAACAAAAACTGTAAAATGCAAGTAAAATATTCTAACTTAAAGTGCAAAAATTGTTATTTCACAGATATTTCGTGAACTATTATGATCAAACACCTTCACTGTATAAATAAATAAATGAACTCATGACTTGCAGCAATAAAATAATGAACTTTATCAGATCTCTCAAGATCTGAGCTTCTTCATTTATTACAAACCAGTCAAACTTTATATCATACAAAAGTTCATTTTAAGAATTACTGAGTTTCAGATGTTTATGTTTTACTGAAAACAGTAAAGTTTTGATGTTGGTTATTTATTGTTGGTGCTGTAGGCATCAGCAAGTAGCTGTTAAGAATAAATCAATAAGGAACTATCTTCAACTATTAATGCATTATATAACTGAAGGCATTTTTGTGGTAGAACTATTGTGCCAATATAAGGTTCAGATATAAGTCAGTGTAAAGAAAAAATATATGTGAGATTTAGATGCACAAAGACATCAATAATCAGCGCATGAATCTCAGCAGTAGTTTAAAAAGCTTTTTTTGTCAAGTCAAGTAAAGTAGAGCTTTATTGTCATTCTGCTACACGTGTAGATATGTGCACCTATACACATAACCCGAAGTATCTAACTATAAATATAAACAATTGACAATATACATAACCTAAGACAGACTATACAAGTACTTTTCATAATACTGTACAATGTTGTGCAAGATATTGTGCAGAAGATGTATTTAAGGTTAAGAAACAAGTAGTGCAATATGATTTGTAGTGCATTCACAAGTAAACATTTGTGTTATCTTTTTGAGTCCTTGTAACAGGGAGTATTAATAAGAAAGTGTCTGGTGCATGTAGAGAAAAGAGTGTGTTTCTACAGGTGGTTTGTTCAGCCCACTCACCTGTGTGTGGCACACTCAGAATTGCACAATGTTTTTGAGGTTTTCAACAGTTTTCATGAGGTGTGTGTAGAGTGGTGGGGGGAGAGAGGATCCTGGTTTCAGGAGCTAGGGTTGTGGATAAGGTTTCAGAGGGGGGTGAAATGATTGGAATCAAGGGCTCTTACAGCTTGGGGGAAAAAGCTGTTGAGTAGTCTTGCAGAGCGGGCTCTAATGCTCCGGAACCATCTTCCTGATGGTAATAGCTGGAAGAGACTGGGGTTAACTCTATTCAGAGAACATTTGGTCCCTCTCTAAATAGAGTTAAATTAACACTGAAGCAGAGTTGAAGTTAATGAGGTAATTAAGTGATCAATTAAATGGTGATTGAGCATTAGTGATGAACAGCTGCTGTTAACAAGCAGAATCACTGAAGAAACAAGAAACACAAGAACTACAACTGACATCAGACACAGATTAAATCAACTGAAATAAAAGATATTAAATCTCTCAAGATCTGATTAAACAACTCCACAAACAGCATCACCAGCTTCACTCATTACTAAGCAGACTGACTTTATTGTATGTCTACAGAAGCACTAACTGAGAATTAACAGAGGTTTAGAAGTTGATGTTTTATTGGTCAATAGGGGAAAAAAAAACAATAACATGATGCTACCATAATTGTGGTCAAGGTTTGCTTTAGTTTGCCTCTTGACCCCTTTAAAAATTGAAAACGATTAACTAAACAATTGCAATATTGTTTCAGAGCAAGTATTTGTGCGTTGCTGAATCAAATGTTTGAAATAGCAGATTATTTTACACTTTCTGCTTATAGCTTTATTTGTGCAAACATCATGAAGTGATCTTTTTCTTTGGTTTATTAACTGATATATTACTGAAAAAGTTATTTTAAACAAACACCACCACAATGCTTTAACATTGAAATACATCAGCTCAGGTTTTTAGACATGAACACTTATCATACGAACCTCAACAGTGGTGACAGTAATTATTCATGCTGCAGTACATGATGGGAGTTTTTACTATGTTGTTACCCAGCATGCATTGCAGCATGAAGCATTTGGTTGATTGTCACCATTGTTGAGATTCATATGCTTGTACTTGATGTGTGTCTCTAAATAACAGAATATTGTATGGAGCTAAAATAATTCATAATATTTCATCATATTTAAGCATAATTTTTTTCTTGTTTGTTTTTACCTGCTGTAGTTTCACAGGGTTGGTTGTACAAAATCTATATGCCTAAATTGGGAAAAAGTTATTTTAGATCTATTCAACCAAGCTCATGATAAATATCTCACCATATAAAATCAGTTAACATGTGCTTAATGTAAAGCATTGATTGCTCTGCTTTATAACACCACATGTGTGGTTAAAGAGAGAGATCTAACACAAAAAAAGTCAATGGCCTAGAGTCCAACTAAAGCAAACACTGATCTCCATGATGGTGACATCATTTAACCACTAAAACATCAACATCTGATCCTCTGTAATTCTCAATAACAGTTTCTGTAGATGTGTGACAAAAATATAGTCAGTCTGGTTAATAATGAGTGAAGCTGGTGATGCTGTTTGTGGAGCTGTTTATTTCAGTTGATTTCATCTGTGTCTGAAGTCAGTTGTAGTTCTTGTGTTTTTCTTTTCTTCAGTGATTCTGTTAACAGCAGGTATTCATCATTAATGCACAATTATCATTTACTTAAGGGCAAGGCTTGGAGTCTGGAATGAGTGTTTTCCATCATCAAACCCAGATACCCTCTTGATGGCCTGGATAACCACATTGAAATTTACAGGTCTTACAGCATCTTCAAGAGTCTGTACAGGAAACCCCCCAGCAAACACGGTAATGTGGGGCCCACATGGGTTTCAGATGGGCTACATGGGTACAGAGTGGGCATGGGTTCTAAATGGGCATCTTATATGGGGCCCACTTGGGTAACCCAGCTAGGATCCACATGGGTGAACCCAGGTGGGCATCTTATATGGGTCCCACTTGGGTAACTCAGCTAAGACCCACATGAGTGAACCCAGTTTAGCCCACATGGGTAAACCCAGGTGGGCATCTTATCTGGGGCCCAATTGGGTGACTCAGCTAGGACCCACATGGGTGAACCCAGATGGGCATCTTATCTGGGCCCCACTTGGGTAACTCAGCTAAGACCCACATGGGTGAGCCATCCTACTAAAATTGTACTACACAGCAAAATCCCCAGTGTTAATTTAACACTCTGAGTGTGGACACATATAGACACTGAAGCAGTGTTGAAGTTAACGAGATAATTAGGTGATTAACAAAGTGATGATTAATCATTATTGAAGACACCTGATGTTAATAAGCAGAATCACCAAAGGAGAAAACCAAAATTTTTAAACAACCATTATAGTGGTCAGTGTTTGCATTAGTTGGGCTCTTGACCCTTAAATCTCAATATTAGGTCTTGTTTGGCTGCAATTACTGAGTTATAACAGCCAGACAAGCCAAGAGCAAAAGTCAATAAGATGGCATTGACTGTGCTTGACTTAATCATCATATAGTGACTTGAGTATTTGACATAGAATTTTCTTACAGATTAAAAAAAATAACTGTGAACAACAGATCAATCAGTTTTGCCATAATCAGACAGATGATGAAAAAAAGTTTATGTTAATATAGACACACAGACATGAAGAATCAGTGTGAGAATCACAACAACGGTGACCATCAAAAAGCGTGTTGTAGCCAATCAGAACTCATCCATGACTCCCATCATGCATTGCGGCATGAATAAATGATGAGAGTTCAGAGTTGATCTGTTTATCTGAATATGCCGTTTGTCACCATTGTTGAGATTCATGGGCTGGTTCTTGATGTCTATGTGTGCCTAGGTGAAATATTTCTTTTTAAAACCGGTTGTAAAAAAAAATCTTTCCAAAATGTATAGGAAGTGGTAGATCTTCTGTGGATTGTCAATGCTATTACAATAAGCAAAAAAAAAAAAAAAACCTAACTTAGAGATTAGACTTTAGGTGATTTACGTCAAACAATGAATATGTTAAAACATAAATCACCTGGTGACTTGAGCTCTTGGCTTGTCTGGCTGTTTCAATTCAAATACAGCAGCCAAACAAAATCTAGTATTAAAGATTTAAGGGTCAAGAGCCCAACTAATGCAAACACTGACCACTATAATGGTTGTTTAAAAATTTTGGTTTTCTCCTTTGGTGATTCTGCTTATTAACATCAGGTGTCTTCAATAATGATCAATCATCACTTTGTTAATCACCTAATTATCTCGTTAACTTCAACACTACTTCAGTGTTAACTTCAACACTGCTTTAGTGTCTATATGTGTCCACACTCAGAGTGTTAAATTAACACTGGGGATTTTGCTGTGATATGGTGCCCATCTGGGCTAACCCATGGAGGGCCACCATGGAAACTGAGGACAAAATTAGCTGGTTCCCAGTTGGTTAGCCCGTGTGGGCCCCAGATATCGGCCCAGTTGCAACCCTTATGGGCCCCACATGGATGTGTTGGCTGGGCCCTTTCTCAGAATCAGAAGTCTTCTAACTTCCCGGAGCTTCTGTCGAATATAGTCATATTTGGTGGGATCCTGCCCATGTTTATTGTAAAATGACTGGACCAGCTGAAGAATGCAGAAGTCACTCCGCACAGCAGCAGAGATGTCATCGTCTTTCATCACAGTTAGCAGCTTCCAAACACCTTGTGATATTTGTTGGCAGAGGGTTGCCAAAGACAAGACCCTAGTTCTTCCTGGCACTGCCTGATCTTCCACTGGTTTGGAAAGACAATTTCGAAAGTGTCTCTAGAGATCCCTTTGGAGAAACATTGCATGTGTGACACCCTAAATGTTTGGTCACGTGTTTATATTTGTATATATATAAATATATCTGTATATTTATTCCTTACAATTTATTATATAGGTCTTTATGCATGTACTATTTGCCCATATTTATTGACAATTGTCTTTATGATTGTTACAACTAATGCTGTATGACATGAAATATCCGGAGTGGACGGTATGGTGTTGTGTGGTCCAGGGTTACTATGGTAAAGCCACAAGGAAGAGACTGTCATTACTAGAGCGGCTCAGCTTTGAAAAACAACGCAACTTTGACCGTCTCATTATTTCTGTCACTTAGGTGGGTAAATTCTGTCAAAAAGTTTATACTTTGTCAAGAGAATATGTTACTAAAGTGTTTCTAGCAGTAATGTGAGCTAAAGTGCGGCTTAAGAGTTAATTAATAGCGGAGATTGTATCCGCTCATCATAACGGCCGTTAACGGTCCGGGTGTGTTATATATTAACTTTTAAGGTAACAAAAATGCTCCAGCACGCTGAAATCCCATACTACTGTTACGTTTTTTTGTGTTAAAGTGTACAAAAGGGATATTACTAATTATTTCGTTTTGTATGAATACAGTATTGGTTAAAAATATTGGTTATGCTCATCAAATGTAGTTGTTTATTTTTGTATTACGGAGAGCTCGCTCAGTTCAAACGAATTATACTTTGATTAATACATTTAATGTTATATGGACATTTGGTCAAATGCTTAATTTATATGAAGCTTACAGAAACAGCCTAATGTTTATGTCAATTTATGTGAAATAAGTATTAATTAGATTCCAGTAATATGTTTTATGGATGTACTGTATAAAAGGTGAAAGCATAAAGAAAGAGCCAAGACAAGGGTTTGGTTATGCAGAAGGCACTGTTTATTGATTTTGCTGGATCACATGTATAGACTTCAAGAATCAGTATTGCTGTATGGAGATATTCATGAAGTTACAAGACATTGTGATTAAATGATTGTAATAAAGTCATTACTAGAGCAGCTCAGCTTTGAACAACAAACCGTCTCATTATTTCTGTCACATAGATTTCACTGTAGTACTGCCAACTGGAGGGTGGGCGTGCTACACATGGTAATACATACAATGCACATAATCTTTTGAATCATTTCTTTTCTTTGGCTTACGTCTGAGTTTTAACAATCCAGCCCCATTCGCTAAAACATCTGCATTGTGTTCATAGTTTCCTTTGTTCCGCAGTTTGTTCAGAAGTTTTTGACGTTCTTTGGAATGTTTTGGGCCAAAGCCCGAGCAACATCGACGTTTGAATTCTCATGGATTTTTAAGTGGCGTGTAAATTTTGACTGCGGTTTTCCACAAATGTAGCAGTAATTTTTCTTGCTTACTGAAGAGGATATATTTGAAGATTGTAAAGATGGATCTTCCCCTGTGCCTGTGATATCCTCAACAGTGTTTTCAGTATTGCCAACGCTTACATCGCTGTGAACTTCCGATATTTGTACTCGTTTGACTTTTCCTACATTTCAAGCTGTGCTGTGCAGACTGGAACTTTTGGGAGTGAATCTTTACCTATGACAGTTTCTTGGCATGGTCTGCCATTTTGAATTTCTGCAGTAGATTTGATGCAGAACACTTCAGTATTTTTAATGTTTAAGAGTTTTCTGGAGACGCTATGCTTACGTCTGAACTTTCTGAGACAGAATTAGTCACATAGTCCTGATCCGACATGTTCTCACTGGAAAATTCTACTTCGGAATCCTGAAATAGTAAACATATCTTTTGTACATACTCAGAAAGTTTCATTCCAAGGAAGAAAATTGCTGAAAAATAAGCATATCTGACTATTCAATAAATCATACTTACGAATGTTGAAGGGTCAGGTTTGGGCTTCACATTTTTCTCATAGCAAGTTTTATGCCAGAAGCGTGAACAAACTAGATTGAGCATATAATAAACAAGGTTGGTTTCATTTGATTAAAATATGATTCAAGAAAAGATGCTTTAAAAAGTGATAGGTAAAACAGTGATAGATGATCAGTGTGTTTGAAAGTGTGGCTATAAGATGGAAGAGAACAGAGAAAGGAGAAGGCTAATATAAATATGAATAGATTACACAATTACACAGGCAGATAGACTGAGAAAGAAAGAAAGGTCAGCTTTTTCAAGCTAATTTAAAGATACATTTAGAATGTCAAGATTACAGTTTTAAGGTTTCAATGGTAAAACATTTTTTTTTTACAATTTTCAGAATAAAATACTTACCCTTACATCTCACACCAGCCCACTTAAAAGCGGAATACGGACCACTACAGCAATCACAAAAAAAAGCAAAAATTTATCTGTCCATATAATTCAACTATGCCAAGGTACATTTCAAGGTTTTTCATTCTATGGCACCTTTAAGACATAGGGTTAATGTTTAAATAAGTTATTTTAATTTCACAAATAACAAAATGTATATCACAAATGTATTGCACTGTACTGAATAGTATGACAAAAGCAGTAAGTATGGGACATATAACGCACAAACCATGGTGCAGTTTGACAAAAGACACTGAACTTCTACCCATCCCCCACAACATGACAAAAGCAGTAAGTATTGGGACATACGACATATGATACACATGCTAGCTCAGAATGAACCATCATCCATACCATTGTAAATTAAACAATTCCTATGACTGATGATACATGGGGCAACTTAGGTTAATGTTGGCATCAGTGGGCAACCAGATGAGACACAGGGCCCATGACTGATTTAAAGTATCCAGATAAAATGTGTTACCCATTCTCAGTGGGGAAAGTGCCCAAGCAACATTGCTCAAAAAAAGCTGCCTGGCAAAATTGCTCAAAATGTTTTTCTGTGTTAACCTGTGTCATCAGCCTATCACTACCTTTCAATTCTTTAAGTTTGATTGTAATTAAAAATCAATGTCGTTGCCAACTAAAGAACATTTAGGAAATAAATGCTTTTTAAATGCTCATTTTTAATGGAAAGTACATTACCTGTTGAGCGTTGTCATGACGTCAGCTGAGAATTAGACGTTGTTGAGATCTGAAAAGGTTTGATTACTGAACATTAATTTTGGATAACACGGCAGTACATGGTGATGCTTTGAGTATCCAAAATAACTAATGTGAAAATGACATAATACAAGTGAATTCTTAGATCAAACAATCAGGGCATGTGAGAATTCATTGCAGTACACAGTCCTAATTGTCTGTAATGTTAAGGTAATGATTCTACATAATCTTACCAAAGTTAATGGAGATTTAACTACCTGTTGAGCATTACAAACACACACTTACCTCCTCTGACCCGTCTCCTGCTGCACAGCTGACCAAAGCATGCACCTGTTGTTTGGCCTCAGAACACACCTGTGTGGATTCAAAATCAAGTATTAACACTTCTCCACATGGTTGAAAAACTGTTTTAACTGTAAACTGTGTCTTTAAATTAGAATAAAAGGATTATTTCAATCTGTTAATACCTTGCTTCTCCATGGCCAGTCAGAATCTCCATAGTTACACGTAATCTCTTCCCCAGGACTTATGTCCTTTACTGCAAATAAGCACAGATGGGGCTTTCCGTCCACTCTGATTGTTTTCATTTTGCTGTTGGGGTTGACATGATCATCATTGACGATTCTCCCTAAAGAACCATCTTCTTTGGCAGATTTGGCAGCCTGATTTACTGCTTTATAATGTTAACTAATATAATATAATGTTTTATTGTTTATTGAGTTTTATCATCAGTCTTACCTTAAGTGTCTTCAGAGTGACCTGCTCATTATCTCAGCTGGAAGTGACTCGGTTGGAGGTGGTGGAGGGTAGGAAAATGATTCCAATGATATTACTTCTCTGTGTTTTTATTTTTATAGTTGTGGTGTGGACTTTGTTATTCCTTTATATTTAGAAAGATTTTACAAACATATGTTTATCGTTATTGTCCTTTGTGTGAATAGGCTAAAACACAGTGTTTAGACAAAACCCGAATTTACGAGGACTTCTCACCTTTCAGCCAATCAAAACCCACGATTCCATACACACGTATGAATATTAATAAGGAGATGCAGTACCAAGACCCACCTGCGCAGTCCCGATACACACACTTAACACAAAGTCTGATGATTGTGAACTATAAGGACTTTTGGAGAAAATTTTAATTTGAGCTCCTCCTACTCCTTTGTCTGAATTATGAGGACACTGGCACTGTCCTCATAATCAAAAAAATGTCCTCGTAGTGTGGCGTGTATTCATATGAAATGTCCTCGTAAATCACAAAAACCAACGCTCGAAAATGTAAAAGTGTTAAAATCAGAATGTTAAATTAACACTGAAGCAGAGTTAAAGTTAATGAGATCATTAAGCGATTAATTGAGTGATGATTGACCATTATTGACACCTGATGTTAACAAGCAGAATCACCAAAGACGAAAATCACAATTTGTATGTCATCATTATAGTGATCAGTGTTTGCTTTATTTTTGGCTGTTATAACAGGCAAACAAGCAAAGGGGAAGAAGTGATGATGTGGTATTTGGTTTTTACCAAATGACCTTTATAGCCTATAATTATAGCCTAAACCTAAAAGAGCTCAGTTTTCCTTGTTGTTTATAACAGCCCTGTGATTCTAAAGTATTCACTAATTAAAATGATTTCATTAAAGTTGTTTGGATTTTTATCTTTATCTATATATATATATATATATATATATATATACAGTGGGTACGGAAAGTATTCAGACCCCCTTAAATTTTTCATTCTTTGTTATATTGCAGCCATTTGCTAAAATCATTTAAGTTCATTTTTTTTCCTCATTAATGTACACACAGCACCCCATATTGACAGAAAAACACAGAATTGTTGACATTTTTGCAGATTTATTAAAAAAGAAAAACTGAAATATCACATGGTCCTAAGTATTCAGACCCTTTGCTCAGTATTTAGTAGAAGCACCCTTTTGATCTAATACAGCCATGAGTCTTTTTGGGAAAGATGCAACAAGTTTTTCACACCTAGATTTGGGGATCCTCTGCCATTCCTCCTTGCAGATCCTCTCCAGTTCTGTCAGGTTGGATGGTAAACATTGGTGGACAGCCATTTTTAGGTCTCTCCAGAGATGCTCAATTGGGTTTAAGTCAGGGCTCTGGTTGGGCCATTCAAGAACAGTCACGGAGTTGTTGTGAAGCCACTCCTTCGTTATTTTAGCTGTGTGCTTAGGGTCATTGTCTTGTTGGAAGGTAAACCTTCGGCCCAGTCTGAGGTCCTGAGAACTCTGGAGAAGGTTTTCGTCCAGGATATCCCTGTACTTGGCCGCATTCATCTTTCCCTCGATTGCAACCAGTCGTCCTGTCCCTGCAGCTGAAAAACACCCCCACAGCATGATGCTGCCACCACCATGCTTCACTGTTGGGACTGTATTGGACAGGTGATGAGCAGTGCCTGGTTTTCTCCACACATACCGCTTAGAATTAAGGCCAAAAAGTTCTATCTTGGTCTCATCAGACCAGAGAATCTTATTTCTCACCATCTTGGAGTCCTTCATGCGGGCTTTCGTGTGTCTTGCACTGAGGAGAGGCTTCCGTCGGGCCACTCTGCCATAAAGCCCAGACTGGTGGAGGGCTGCAGTGATGGTTGACTTTCTACAACTTTCTCCCGTCTCCCGACAGCATCTCTGGAGCTCAGCCACAGTGATCTTTGGGTTCTTCTTTACCTCTCTCACCAAGGCTCTTCTCCCCCGATAGCTCAGTTTGGCCGGACGGCCAGCTCTAGGAAGGGTTCTGGTCGTCCCAAACGTCTTCCATTTAAGGATTATGGAGGCCACTGTGCTCTTAGGAACCTTAAGTGCAGCAGAAATTTTTTTGTAACCTTGGCCAGATCTGTGCCTTGCCACAATTCTGTCTCTGAGCTCTTCAGGCAGTTCCTTTGACCTCATGATTCTCATTTGCTCTGACATGCACTGTGAGCTGTAGGGTCTTATATAGACAGGTGTGTGGCTTTCCTAATCAAGTCCAGTCAGTATAATCAAACACAGCTGGACTCAAATGAAGGTGTAGAACCATCTCAAGAATGATCAGAAGAAATGGACAGTACCTGAGTTAAATATATGAGTGTCACAGCAAAGGGTCTGAATACTTAGGACCATGTGATATTTCAGTTTTTCTTTTTTAATAAATCTGCAAAAATGTCAACAATTCTGTGTTTTTCTGTCAATATGGGGTGCTGTGTGTACATTAATGAGGGAAAAAAATGAACTTAAATGATTTTAGCAAATGGCTGCAATATAACAAAGAGTGAAAAATTTAAGGGGGTCTGAATACTTTCCGTACCCACTGTATATATGTTTGGAGGCACACACATACATCAAGAATCAGTGTAGGAATCTCAACAACTGTTACAAACAGCATATTCAGAAAACTGATCAACTCTAATCATTAGAAAACAAGCTACTAAAAGTCACATTAAAAAAAAAAAAAAAAAAAAATAGTGAGAACAAAGGAAATTACTAAAACAATTCAGCTTATAATTTATTCATGCCACAATGCATCATGGGAGCCATGGATGAATTTTGATTGGTGGCACCCAGAATGTGCTGCAACATGCTTTTTGATTGTCACTGAAGTTGAGATTCACAGGTTGATTCTTGATGTTCGTGTCTAAATTAAATGTATATATCTATATATCCAACAACATAATGAGTTGCAAAAGTTTCAGATTGTATTGAAAGTGTTGGAAATCTTATGCTGAAGAATCACAGGACTGCTGTAATTAACAATATAGGCCCAACTCAGAGATCAGGATTTAAACGAGTTTCAGGTAGAGATTTATTTTCCCCTCTTCGCTTGTCTGTTATAAATCAAACAAAACCTAACTTTAAAAATGTAAGGGTCAAGAGCCCAACTAATGCAAACACTGACCAATATAATGGTGACATCAAAATTGTGTTTTTTGTCTTTGTTGATTCTGCTTGTTAACATCAGGTGTCTTCAATAATGATCAATCATCACTCAATTAACCACTTAATTCACTTAATAAAACTATAACTCTGCTTCAGTGTTAATTTAACACTCTGATTTTAAAACTTTTACACTCTTGAGTGTGGTCTCACATGTACTCTCAGGAGAGTTAATTTCACACTGGATTTTTTGCTTACAGAAATGAACAGTATGTTTATAGAATAAACATAAATGTACACTACATTTACATCTTGTTTGTTTGGTCAGCAAAGCAAATAAACATGGCTTAGTAGTGCACCTTTAAATACACAGTATCATACAGCCTACATCCCTAAAATGTTTTCATACACATCTGACACGAACAAAAGCAGATGTTTGTATTCTATACTGTACATCCTACACACAAGATCCCACTGACCATTTTTAAAAAAACAATACTTAAAAAAGAGGTTCCTTTCATTTAGGTTTTAAACATAATACAAAATCTATTTAGAAGAAATAAACAGTCATTTTAGGAATGTTTAAAATAATATTCACTCACATGAGACGAAGACTTCAGTCAAATTCAAATAATTGGCCTATGTTACTGCATGTGGACAGATGAAGGCCAGCCGAGTACTTCACACTTTTTCTCTGTAAAGGTGATCTGTGCTTTCAGAAATGTGTGCATGCTGCTGCATTACTTCCAGTAGTTGTCAGTAAGAAGTCCAATGAAGAATGTCATATCGGCCAGTAGGTTACAGTCCAGATGAGGCTGCACAGTTGTGTATTTTTCACCCCATATGGACTCATGACCTAAAAAAGAGAAAAATATACCATATTAATACACAGCAATTATTTACTTACATGGCTACTTTCCATGAAATAAATGTCCATTCAGATGATGATCACAAAATAAACCCTAACAGGGTGATCAGGACCCTAAAGCAAAGTATAAAGAATGTAGATTATATGACTGGCTGAATGCATTATCCTTTATGTAGACACTTGCAAGGGTTAACTTAAAAGAAAGATCATTCACTTGTCTCATACACACCAGTACATCATTTAATTAAACAGAAATTGGGTTGAAAGAGATGGAGAAAGAATTGGATTGAGACAATTGTGATCAAAAAACATACAGCCTCTGAGTTCAGTCTGTAAAGGATAATTCACCCCAAAATGATAATTTTTTCAGTTCTTACTCACCCTGGTGTTGTTTTTTTGTTCTTCTTTATTTTGGACCACATGCTCATCCATATAATGGCAGTAAACAGCGACCAGCTTTAGGAAAAAAAGTAACACATAATGTGCTGTGTATTTAAAGTTTTCTGAGCACATACTTTAGGGTTTGGTGAAAAACCCTCATGTGTCTTGATCAGTCTTTTCCACACAATGGCATTCAGTCATTTTCAGGCTCAGAATGTGATAGCAGACCGGCACAAAGACTACATTTTACAATTACACTTGAGTGAGCGAGAATATTTTTAATTTAAAAATACAATTACTCTTTGTTTCCTTTTTTTGCATCCTAAGAGGGAGGAGCTAGGATGTAAGAAAAGGAAACAAGAATGCACAAATAATAAGGAACTGAGCAGCACCCAGACAGATAAAGAAGTATAGGTTTTTCTCACCCATGGCTATCATATTTTTTTTCAGAAGGCCTGGAATATAGCACATGAGTCATATGGACTATTTGTATCATGATTGTCATTCCTTTTAAAGCTTGGAAATTATTGGATGCCATTACATGGAAAGAACAAACTCTGTTCCACAGAAAACAAGCAAGTAACGCATGTTTGAAACAATATATGAGTAAAAAAGACAGAATTATCATTTTTATAGAGGTTTATCTATATTTAATTTGCATTGAAATTTGACAAAAGTGTTTTATAAATTTACTTACCACTAATGCAATTGAATTGCCAACAGAACAGAACAGGTCCTATACGGTAGTCTGCAAAAATAAAAAATAAGATTTTACAAACAAAAATGTGAGATATTCATGATATATTTATTAACAGCCCTTGTTCCAGGGCTATTTACTCGTTTAAATTGCACATGAAAAAAAAAAAATGAAAAGATTCCAGGCTAATACATATGCTGTATAACATAGCATTTAACAGACGCAGTAGCACAATAATAATCATGGTAATAATGACCAATGACTGACTGGGGAAAAAAAATTATAATACAAACAATACACGAACAAATAATTCCGTTCTTTTAATGAATTCCGGTTCAAACTTGGTAATTGCCTGATCTGCAAAATATTACTTTTAGTTATGTCAGTTACAGTTTAGCGTGCATGGGAAACTGTCCGTGTCATTACTGACTATCATGCATTTAACGTTAGCCTTTAAAAATCATATCGCACAGAAAGAATGAAACTATTGCAACGACAACAATCACATTTATCAACGCTTTAATGCCCAAATGTATAAATACGGATAAATACACTTTAGTAATGCCACTCACCTGCAATAATTGGCGACGAACTGGTGTCTGAATGATCTTTGGAAAGGTCCAATATCTTTGTTATTAAACTCCAGTATGTACTCAGTTTGTACTCCAAAATCATGCTTATTTCTTTCTTCCAGGGTATAAAAGTGTCAGCACACATAGTACAACCATATTTAATTTTGTATTTTATGGTTTTACTGGAAAACACAGTTAAGCTATAGATGTGTGCTTTATTCTATTATTACTATCATTACTATGGTTTCACTGTCAATGCTGTAGTAAAACCATAGCCCAACTAATGCTAACACTGACCACTATAATGGTGACTTAAAAAATTTGATTTTCTCCTTTTGGTGATTCTGCTTATTAACATCAGGCGTCTTTAATAATGGTCAATCATCACTCAATGAATCAATGAATTACCTCATTAACTGTAACACTGCTTCAGTGTTCATTTTAACACTCTTGAGTATGGACTCAAATAAACTCTAAAGTCTATAGACTTTGGTTTTTTTTAGTTTGTCATAGCTGTTAAATTTAGGTATTCTTTACTTAAATATATAGGATAGAATCTACCCAAACAAACTGAGTGAAAATTGTTACCCAATGTTACCTAATTCTATTGAGTAGATTCTATAGGTTGTTTTTTACAGTGCATGACGGAGGGTACGCTTCACGTGATCTTACGATCTGTCAACTCTGATCATTACAAATCAAGCTTTTTTTGATTGTCATAATTGAGATTCATGTGCTGATTCTTGATGTCTGCACGAGTCAAAAAGCCTTCATTCTTATTTATATAATGATTTTAAAAAGTGAATCCTTGACTGTCGTAACATCACAAGTAAAAAAACAACATTAAAAGCTTACATATTCAGTCAGCGCCAATAGACATATTGTGTAGTTGCACCTCAGGTGTCTGGAGTTCAAATCCCACCTCGTGGCCCGTTCCTGATCCCACTCCCTCTCTCTCCACTGCTTTTTTGCCAGCAATGTTTGCTGTGACAAATGTGCTTCAGAAACACAGTTATAGCTGCCAGAGAAAAGCTGATATTATAAAGTTAAGGGTCAGCGGGCGTATTACAGAAAGATCCTATCTTCAAAATCTTATCCTATCTGTTTGGTAACCATAGTCATTTCAGTTAGGATCACATTTAGAACAAAAGCTATTACAGAACAGCACTACAATTACAATTGCTTACAATTGTGCTGTCCAACTGTTTTTCTTTACAGACTCAGCTGTACAGTTAACGCCAGACACCGCAGACACATTTTCAACAACTCTAGCCCACTCCCTGTCTTTGTGAGTGAACAAAGGTGAAAGCTTACCAAACACTATCGCCTTTGCCTTTTCTATTGACAATTACAGATTTTCTAACAAGAAGTAAGGTACAATTTTGTAAGGTAGGACAAGAATTAATTAATTAATTAAGTAATAATTAGTTATCAAGTAAATTTTACAGTGAAGATGTTTGATTGTATTAATTTAAGAAATGCCTGTAAATTAAGTTTCGTCAGCTTTTTTAAATAAGGAGATTTTACTTGAATTTTATGGTTTTTGTTTAGCATCTGTTGCTGACAGTCATCTGACCTTTACATCATCTTACGGTTTTATTTGATTAATTATCGATTATTTTTGTAAACATTTGTACAAACATACTTAAAATAACAGCCAAGCAGTTCATTTAGATACAATTTTACAGAGTTTTGAGTGCAATTCAAAATAAAAGATAACATCCTGAAAATGTTTTTTTGTTATTTTCCGTAAATTATTATTATTTTTTTTTACAGTGGGTTTGTTTTAAGTCACCATTATGGTGATGCTTTAGTTGGACTCTTGATCCTTGACTGTCTTTTTCTTTCTTTCCTTTCCTTCTTTCCTTTCCTTCCCTTCCTTCCCTTCCCTTCCTTCCCTTCCTTCCTTCCTTCCTTCCTTCCTTCCTTCCTTCCTTCCTTTTCTTTTCTTTTCTTTTTTCTTTCCTTTTCAATATTTGTGTTAGTGTTTTGTAATGCACATTTATGCAATGACTTCGAGTGAGAGTTATGGAAATACAGCTTTCTGTGGTTCTGGTGACAGAAATGACATTAAAAGTAGTTTAAACAACAATAATGTTAAAAAATATACATTTTAAGATATGCTTTGTAAGTTAGTACAAATGATTGTCACCATTGTTGAGATTCATACGTGGCTTGTTGATGTCTGAACCTTAATAAAAGGTTTTGTAGATGTATAATCTGCAGTAACCAATGAGCAAAAAGATTGCCAGTACATTACTATAATGCTTAGTAAGGTTTAACAGCATAAGATACAACCCATTCTGTGAATGTTTAAGTGAAAGACAATGTTTCCCATCCTGTTTGTGTTGTGAAATGACCCAGTTTATAGCCTTAGCCCTACCCTGTTATAACTCTGGAGTTTCTTATCTGGTTGTGAAAATTTCTTCTCATTATTTTGCAACTACATGTCTATTAACTCTCAGAGTAGACTGTTAGGTTAGGTTTAAGGTTAAATGTTGTTGTTCTAAAGGTTTTGTTTAGAAATTTTTCTTTAAACTCTTGCAGTTAGACCAATAGATGATGATTACACTATCAACAACAAATAACCAAAACCACTAAATCACAACTTTGCTTGCTATAACACATGTGTTATAAAAACACAGTTAGACGAGCAAGAAAAGTTGATTTCATCTGAAGCGGTGGCTGTATGTCACTTGTAGTTTCATTCTTGCTCTTGTTCAGTGAATCTGCTTGTTAACAGCAGCTGTTCATCACTGTCATTGTCAGTGTCACTTCCACCTTGGTAGATGCAGGTGTCTCCAGCAGAACTTTTCATACTGCTATTGATTTAATTAAAGAAGATGAGAAGGTTGGGAGGAGCATTCAGCAGCTACTACAAGATCTGAAAAACAGATGTGGAGGAGGACAGCTAGGGGCCCATGCCTCTAGGGTTTTTAACGACGATGTAGAATGTGAGGTGGCAACTCAAATGATGTGGGCACTGCAAAGAAAACCAAAAAGAGACTGTAGCCAAGTGATATTGGTTTGTTATTGATGATAACCATCACCTAGATTCAGTATGCAGACTATGTGAGGTGTTATTAAGATTAATTTTCAGGTTCCATGAGTAAAATTTATTTGGAACAAAATTGAATTTTCATAACAAAACACATTTATTTATTGAATTTTCATAACAAAACACATATATACATAATTAACATACAAACATTATGAAAATAATAATTAAAAAAAAAGTTGAAAAGAATCAATTAAAAAAAAAAAAATAAATATATTAATTAAAATAAATAAATAATAGCTTAGTAATAAATGCGTGCTACTGACTTGACAATACAAGTGAACAATTTGGATAAATGAAATCATAATAGTACAGTGTAGATGGATAATTACTCAAGAGAGACTGCATCCAACTGCAGAGTTCTAACATGATCAATGAAGGGTAGCCATATAGCTGAGAATTTTAACATGGAGCCACGAAGACTGTGTTTAATTTTTTCTAATTTAATAAAAAATAAAGCATCTTTTATCCACCGAGTGTGAGAAGGGGCATGAGGACCTTTCCAATGCATCAGAATACAACGTCTAGCTAGTAAAGTGAGAAAGGCTACCAGCCCAATAAAATGAGATGACAATGAGTAATTAGAAGGCAAGACTCCAAACAACCCAATAAGTGGAGAGGGAGAAAGTTTAACAGATATGGTAGCTGAAAGTGAATCAAAAACTGACTCCCAAAAAGTAGACAGAGCAGGACAAGTCCAGAACATGTGGGCTAAATTAGCTGGTTCTAGATGACACTTGTCACAACATGGATCAATATTGGGAAATATACGGGCTAGCTTACTTTTGGACCAGTGTACCCTGTGCACAACTTTACACTGTAAGACTCCATGGCGAGCGCAAACAGATGAATTATGAACACGCTTCAAAACTAACTGCCATGTCTCTGTATCTATCTCCATGTTAAGGTCTCTAGCCCAGGTAACCCGAAGACAATCAGAAGCCTGGGGCTGATATGTAAATAAATGGTTATATAAAGTAGAGATAGCTCCTCTCTGAGAAGGATTCGTATTGAGAATCATGTTGAAAAGGGTGGAGGGTGGACTCATGGGGAACCCAGGAAAATGCTTACGGGCAAAGTCCCGGATTTGCAAATATCTAAAAAAATGTGACCTTGGCAAGTTAAAAACTTGAGTCAATTGTTCAAATGAAGCGAACGTTCCATCAAAGTAAAGATGCTTAATAGAAATTATCCCACGGTTCACCCAAGCCGCAAAGGCCCCATCAGTGAGAGAGGGAGGAAAGAGGGGGTTAAGGTTTACTGGACATAAAAGAGGTGTTGACTGTAAAGTAAAATGCCGTCTAAGTTGACACCAGATCTTTAGACAGTTCTTAACTATAATATTATTGGAAAATGTTGAAGGCGATAATGAAAGGGGAAGACAGAGAAGAGACATCAGTGAAGATTTATCACATGCAGCCTCCTCAATCCCTAACCAGGGGGGCGGTTGAACATCAGAACTACACCAGAATAACATATTTTTGACATTTGCAGCCCAATAATAAAACAAGAAGTTGGGTAATGCTAAACCACCCAACTCCTTGGTTTTTTGTAAGACACCTTTTCGTATTCTGGGAGTTTTCCCATTCCAGATAAATTGAGAAATAGAGCTGTCTAAAGAGTGAAAGAAATGCTTGGGAATAAAAACTGGTATGCATTGAAAGATATATAAAAATTTAGGCAATATATTCATTTTTATACAATTTATCCTACCTGCTAGAGAAAGAGGCAATAAAGACCAACGTTGAAAATCTTTAGTCATTTGATCCAGCAGTGGAGAAAAGTTACACTCAAAAAGGTCAGAATAGTTTTTAGTCACACAGATGCCCAGATAATTAAAATTATCTAGAGATTTCTTAAACGGGAGTGTTGAAAGAGGATAAGATATGGCCGCCGAGTTTATAGGCATTAGCTCACTCTTATGAAAATTTAGTTTATATCCTGAAACCTGTCCAAATTTCTCCAATAAGTCTAACGCTTGGGGTATGGATCTGTCTGGATCAGAGATAAAAAGCAAAAGATCATCGGCGTATAAAGACAGTTTATGCACAGATCCCCCCCTTGTGATCCCCATCATCTGACTGGACCTAAGGGCTACAGCCAAAGGTTCAATAGCAAGGGCGAACAGTATGGGGGAGAGTGGACAGCCCTGCCGAGTACCACGTCGAAGAGGAAAATATTCAGAATAGTCATTGTTGGTACGGACACGAGCTAAAGGAGAGGCATACAGAAGTTTAATCCAGGAAATAAATTTACTGCCAAAACCAAATCTTTTTAAGGTGTAAAGCAAATAAGGCCACTCCACCCGGTCAAATGCCTTCTCTGCGTCCATCGAAATAACCAATTCAGGAGTGGTGGATGTTGAAGGAGAGTATAATACATCAAATAAACGCCTAATGTTGTGGAAAGAGTGTCTTCCCTTAACAAACCCTGTTTGGTCTGTAGAAATGATTGAAGGCAAAACAGCCTCTACACGCCTTGCCAGCATCTTGGCTAAAATTTTAACATCCGCACATAACAAAGAAATAGGGCGATAGTTACTACAAAGAAGCGGATCTTTGCCTTTCTTTAATATTAGTGAGATGGTGGCCTGTCTTAAGGTTTGTGGAAGAATGCCGGATTGAAAGGATTCATTAAACATGTTTAAAAGTAATGGGGAAAGTTTATCAACAAACGCTTTAAAGAATTCAGTGGGCAGACCATCAGGCCCAGGGCATTTCCCACTCTGCATTGAAAATAATGCACCTTTAATCTCATCTACAGTAAAAGGCTCGTCCAAACTAGAAGATGTCTCGGGGTCAATAGAAGGAATGTTTAAGGGGTTAAAAAAACCGTCAAATTCAGCCTCTTCAGCTAAACACTCAGAAGCATACAATGAAGAATAAAAACTCCTGAATTGGTCATTAATAGTTTGAGGGTTAATAGTTGTACCATCATTGGTATTGATTTGTAAAATATTTTGAGTTGAGACAAATTGTCGAATTTGGTGCGCCAATATTTTGCCTGGTTTATCGCCAGATTCATAATAATTATAACGAGACTTAAGTAATGCTTCAATTGCCCCATCAGCGGCCAATAAATCAAATTCAGACTTTTTAATAAGCAAATCTTTGATAAGTTCAGGATCGGGTGCATCTGCACATCTGGACTGTAAGTTTGACAAGTCCCTAGAAATAGAGACCCCCTTTTCAGCAGTATTTTTTTTCCGAAAGGCAGAGTAGGAAATGACCTCTCCACGTAAATAGGCTTTGCATGCCTCCCAGATTGTTGATGCTGACATGTCCGGGTTAACATTAGTAGAAATAAAGAGATCAATGCGACTGTTAATAGTTTCAATGAAATCTGGGTCAGTAAGAAGAAATGAATTAAAGCGCCAAGGGGATCGTGTAAACGATACACCCGAGAATGAGATATCCACTGTGATGGTACCATGATCTGAAATTACTATAGGACTATAAAAACAGTTACAAACAGAAGAGAGCAACTTATTATCAATAAGAAAAAGGTCAATTCGAGAAAAGGTACCATGTACAGGAGAAAAAAAAGAAAACTGCTTATCATTGGGGTTAAAAAAGCGCCATACATCTGAGACTGCATACTGCTCCATAAACAGCTGAATGATTTTAGATGATTTAGATTGAGAAAGGGGCTTATTGGAAGAGCGATCTAGTGAGGGATCAAGATAGCAGTTAAAGTCTCCACCCAGAATAAGCTGACTAGAAACTAAGTCTGGAAGAGAGAAAAGAAAGTTTTTATAGAAGTCCTCATTATCCCAATTTGGGCCATACACATTAGCTAAAGTTAATGTACTACCAAAGATTTTCCCGGTAACAATAATAAAGCGACCATTAGGATCTGATATAACTTTAGAAACAGATAGAGGTACAGATTTGTGCACTAGGATTGCAGTCCCACGAGCCTTACTTGAAAATGAAGAATGGTAGATTTGGCCTACCCAACCTCTACGAAGTTTCATATGATCAGATGGTTTAAGGTGGGTTTCCTGCAAAAAAGCAATTTTTGTGTTTAAACTTCTCAAGTGTTCAAACACTTTATTGCATTTCACAGGTGAATTTAACCCCTTCACATTCCAGCTGATAAATCTCAAAGCACCGCTGGATGACAAACTTGTGTTACGATTTAACATGCGCACTTTTTAGAGGTAATATTCCAATCTACAACCATGCCAAATTACCGAAGACAAAATAAAAAAGGTAGTAGCACGCAGGATTGTAAAGTTAAAGAAAGAAAAAAAAAAAGAAAATAAATAAATAAAAAACAGACACCAACAGCACGAACACAATAAACATACCCACCCCGAACCAGTTGCCGAAAGGAACAGCAACGAACAGCACTCTGATACAAGGACCAGCTTAGATTAATACTTCCTTATACCAATCGCACTGCCCCCACAGTAAAGTGTACATAGATTTAAAGAACACAAGTTAAACCTTATCAATCGAACATATCAAAATAAAACACAGAGCCCTGAAGCTAAAACGTATGCAAACCGCACGGGCTACCTATGTAGAAAAACTGCATTAAACTAACAGCAAACCTACCAAGCAAGGATTAATACACGTATCAAGATTCAAAGTTAAAAATAAATAAAAAAATAAATGAAATAGATTTAAAGGGGGAAAAAGGCCAGCACCGCAAATATAGCAACGGCTCAACAAGTCATCACTAAACAGAAAGTGTCCGTTCGCTTTCTTATGAGTTCATGTTTAAACCTTTAACGAACTTGACAGCATCCGAAGTAGACAGGAGCACAGTTTTTTATTCGTTGGGTAGAGTGGTGCGCAACCAAAACCACAGTGCAACTGTGGATACTGAAATGAAGATACAAAACTTAAAAAAAAAAAAAAAATGGACCGGTTATTTACGCAACTACAGTCCATAGTAAAACGACGTGAAAAAAGAAGAAAGAGTCAGCACCACAATACCAGCAACGGTGTAACAAGGTATCAATAATCAGAAAATGCCCGTTGGCCTTCTTAGGAGCTCGTGTTTAAGTCCTGAACGAACTTGACAGCATCCGATGCAGACATAAGGAAAGTTTTATCCCCGTTGGGTAGAGTGATGCGCAGCCTGGCTGGATAAAGGAGCGCGGGCTTGTACCCGCGTTTGTAAAGCTCAGCCATCGAATCCCTGTACTCGGCGCGCTGCTTCAATACGTCGGGGCTGTAGTCATCAAACATGCGAATCTGATAGTCCTTATAATGCAGGACGCCCCTTTTGCGAGCCTCGCGGATTACAAGGTCTTTAACTTGAAATCGGTGAAAACGCAAGATAACTGGCCGCGGTTTTCCTCCCGGCGCTGGCTTGGGTGCGAGGCTCCGATGTGCTCGATCAATCTCGGGGGGCGAACTGAGGACCTCCGAACCAAGCACATCAATAAGCAGCTGAGAGAAAAACGCTGATGGACGAGGGCCTTCAATCGATTCAGGCAATCCAATGATTCGAATGTTTTGACGTCTGCTGCGACCCTCCAGATCAGCTACTTTGTGTTTGAGCAAATCATTGTCTTTCTGCAACGCAGAGAAGGCGCCCTCAAGTTGCTGGAGCCGTTGGTCAACTGACGTAGCGTTTACTTCGAGAGAATCAATGCGTTGCCCGTGATCGTTAATTGTTGATCGGATGCTATCCAGCGTAGACGCAAGGGAGTCGAAAGAGGATTTGAAATCGGCCGAAAGGGCCGCTCGGTGTTCGTCCAGCAGCGAGCTTATGTCGGCCATGGAAATCGGCGGGCACTCCTTTTCCCTTTCTGCTTGTTTTCCTTTAGCTTTAGACATGATAAGACAAGCTAAACAAATACAGCCCGTTTGCGAAACTTTGTTGACTCTGCCGATGAAAAAATAAAGGTTTAACAAGAAACTTAAAGATAAAACCGCGGGAGCAAGCTAAGCGTGCGACTACTCTGCACACCTCATAACCGGAAGTCTGAAAACACCTTTTTTACCTTGCCAAAATCAGCTCTACGACAATTATCTCATTCTGGTCAAGGCTGCTTTAAATACAAATGAGCTCTGCTCACCCCGCCCCTTCTCTTCTCTCTGTGGACGAGCCTGTTTACTTTAGGTGTATTTAGCCTCTAAACTTGCTAACTAGCACATTATTTGGAAAGGTGATCACAAAGATTCATAAAAAAAAATGTATACTGATTTCTGTTGTATGTGAAGCTGGATTATGAATGATTTGTGCAAACAAACCTGTTCAATTCAAAATTCTTTTCTTGAAAATCATATCGATCAGCCGACTTCAGACAGCCGTAACTTTTGTTTTGTTGAATTTACAGATTTGGAAAGGGCTTGAACTCAGATGGTATCAAAACCTATAATAGGTAAAATTTCACCTTGTGGTGGGGTTTTGTAGATTACATCACTTTTTTTTTCATCAGATTACAGGGGATAGTTTCATTCAGTTATCATAAAACACAAAACGGAATATGAGATAAAGAAAAGTGACATAAAGACATACATTACAATCACTATTTATTGATTGACTATTGATTGATGGTTTTTATTTGTCCTTTACATTATATAAGGAATTACTGTGCATGTATATATAGCTGGAAGCATCTAAATGAAGTAGAAGCCCAGAAAATCAATTTCAAATTTGATTCTCACTGCAATGCCATAACACTTTCTAGACATCACATTAACACTCACAGGATTTCCCAGATCTTTTTCATTCTTCAGTGATAATGATGTTCTTGCACCGTTGCTTTTTAAAACCTCAAATTCTAAACCACTGAGTCTGCTTTCATCCTGACTTGGCCACAGTTTTACCTCAACAATTTTATCTTTGTCATCAAATAGAAATTCTTTGTAATTCACTCCGTGACAGTCACCATCTATAAATTTGTAGCCAGTGTTGGAAACCACCTTGATTGCTTTAAACCTCATGGACCACTGCAATGACACAGAAAGAAAAATAAGATGTATATCTTATTATCTTATGTATATAAAGCATAAATGAATATACCCCCTCTAAAACTTAACAAATTCAGCAATTTCACATTATTTAGAAGACATGTTAGGGTTAGGGACACTTTGTCTCACAGAGTACGACGCAGCCTGCAGAAGTGACATGTATGGTTGTTGTCACCACAAGAATTGCCTACTATAGCCAAAGAACAATAAATTCAATTTAACCTTTTCCAAGGGATATATTTACAAAATATAGACTTCTGGGAATCCACACTCTGGTCTCAAGAGACCAAGTCAATCGTTTCAGACCCTAAAGCATCTAAAATGTTCTGGTGTTGCTAGAGGAGGAGTACAGCGAGAAGTGCCTGGTTTCCACAGTGACATTCAATGATAGTAAAGCCATTTTATAGGTATATATATCTATGGATACATATGTATGAGTGCTGAAGGTGTGAGGAAGTTTGCCTCAATGCTGTCATGAATTAACACACACTGCTGTGTGACGTAATACAAAAATGTGAAACTGCAGATGCAACCCTCCCCTCATTCCCTGCATTGTTGGACATTTTTTTCAACATGACAATGAAGATATTCATTCTCCCAAGTTCCCAAATCCTTCAGTAGACATGTATTTCACTCAGTCTTAACACTCTTGAGCAGCTATGGGGGATTCTGTAGAGACGAGCTGAGCAAAACTCCCCATTAAAGACCAGAGGATTTAAGGAGGTCGTCCTCCAGGACAGATGTGAAAATTTGTGATGAGTTTGTACACTCAGTACCAAGAAGGGTCAGAGCAGTACACTTAAAGTTCTTCAAGACATACTAAGTACTAGAATATTATACATTTGCTGAATTACATCTATGGTGTACTAATTTCTGCAATTCTTTCAACAAAATTGGCTAATTTGCTTATTTTACAGAAGATATTGGCTTATATTTAGTTGTTTTTATTAAGTATATGTTTAATATATTTCAATTTTGCCATCTTTCAATGAATTATATTAGCGATCATTAAGAAAAAACATCTTTTATATTTTTTCAGAGGGGGTGTACTCATTTATGCCATGCACTGTATATAATTTAATGAAAAAAAATATAAAGCAGAAATCAAAGACAATAAAATAAAATGAAAACAATCTTCACATACTGGAGAGATCTGCTGCTGGTAATAAATTACAATCTTCCTAATGATGCTGGTGAAAGGGATCATAAAAGTTGTTGAATTCATTCTTCCAACCCTAATCAGAGGTAGTTCTGAAAAAAAGGATAAAGATCAAAAAAGGAAAAGAGGACTTGACATGGTTGTTTGCTCATATGCTGTATGAACCGGATGGAAAGTCACACTTTATTAGGAAATATGGTTGCCAGTACAAACACTGACTGTGTGTTTGATATTTTTAAAAAATAAAGATTAATTTCTACAATATTTGCAGATGACCCTTACCTGAAGATGGTATATGGCTGATAGTTTCACTGGCTTCACTCACTCCCACTTTACCCACTATCCTGTAGCAGATCAAGTAATTCTTTCCAGACTCCAATCCAGTCTGAGTAAAATCTTCATCTTCTGTGTTTTGGTTGTCCCACTGTTCCTCAGGGCCAGAATCTGATTTTACCACCTTGTACTCCACTCTGTACTGCACTGTTTTTCCAGTTGGAGATTTCTGCAGTTTCAGGGACATTATTCGGTTCGAAGTGTCCTTTACTATCGGTGGGGGTGGTTTGGACACGGGCTGGAACTGTGTGTCTGTCAGCTTCCCTTTCTCATACAGATAGATGGATGACCCTGGACTGGAGGGATTGGATATGGCCGAAATAATGAAGTGGATTCTCTTTTCATCTTTATTAGCCTCTGAGAAACTTTTAAAAAGACGTAAGTTTTCTCTCATTTTTATTATGACATCAGGATCTCTGAACCATTTTCTGGCAGATGCTAGAGAAATGTTTTGTTTCTCATATAGCCCTTTAAACATGTCAGATTTAACAAACTCTGTCAGGGTTGAAAGATATGGGTCTTCATAACTCAGAGACGTAAAGGTCAAGCACACCACAAATTCAATATTAGGATTGAGGTGGATGGTGTTGAGATTGTCTGCATTTTCCATTTTAATCCCATTCAACATATCTTTGTTAGAATTCAAGAGGTCAAGTTCAGACTTCGCATCATTTAACCACTGCTTAAGCATGTCAGCATTAAAAGGGGAGCTGTTGTGGATTTTCAGGATGTCTTCTATTAATTTCTCCTCCTCCTGTCCTTCTCGAATAGTAGGTAAGACACTGCCAATTTTTTTCAGGAGCTTTTCCTTGTAATTCCTCAATGAGTTTTTAAATAAGCGCAGCCTGTGTGTGACGTTACTGAAAATACTGACCAGCGTTTTTGGGAAGTCATTGTATGTCGTCTCTACCTCCTCCAGCCCCTCCATTATAACTTCAATGGAAACTGCACTTGCACTGATTTCTGTCTTCAGCTGAGCTGCTTTATCATTCAAAAGATGAAGAGGATAAAGCCAGACTTTGACTGGAACCACCTTACCTGGATTCTCCTTCAGTATAGTGGGGAGCTTCTTGTACACCTCTAGGGCCTCTGTGAAAGTGGTGGGGTTCTGCTCAATGCGGACGTCACCATAAAATGTGCACTTGATCTTCTCAGCCACCTTCTTATCATCATCTGTCATATTTATAGCTCCTTTTCCCTCTAGAGAAAATTTAGGAATCTTCTTGACCATGACATTCAGATCTCCCTCAATCATCTGCTTGTTTTCTTCTTCTGAAAATGTCCGATCAAACACCATGAAGGCCTGAACTCCGTACAGTACAGCCATGACCACATGAGTTGCAGTTTTCTGGTTAAACACCTGAGGGTAGGTGATCTCGCCCAGATGGCTCATAGTGAGTTGTTCAAATCTTGTGGTTTCACTGTAATACATCGTGACTCTGGACTGTTGGTTAGAGGATTTGGTGTCACGTAGGTACTTGGCAGATCCTTCCACCTCCACAAGCCCTCCCAAGAAGCTTGCCTTCAAGGAAGCACTTACATCCAGGAGACTCGCCTTACTAGAGAGAGAGTCGGAGCTACTGAACTTCAAATCTGTCTTGGTCTGTGGACGACTGTCCAAATTTTCACTTAATGATTTCATACTCCAAAGAGTAACACCTGAAATGAGAAATAGCTTTAACAGATATGTAAAAGAAGGTGATGTATGGCAAAGTAAACACGCAGGTTTATAGTGTTGCTACACAAGGACTGTTAGGTAATTAGTGATGCGACATTTGGTCAAGAGGTGAAAACAAAGTTCTATTTCATTTATTAATTTTAGTCTAGTACCCCACCTGGAATGAAGGAATCTTTGCGGCAGTCATACAGCATACCAGGATACAGTGATCTTCCTAGAGCTGCCACTTCAATTGTCTCTGCCATGGCTGCAGTAAATGACAAAGAAAAAAAATAACATTCATAATTAGAAAAAAAACTCACGAACAACATTTTGGTCTGGCGGCTGGCAGGAAGTCTGGAGAAGTGCAACCAGCTTGAAGTTGCAACAACTCTCTTCTGATGAGCGGAAGAGACGTTTTTATAAAAACACAAGCAGGGGGCACTGCACTTGACAAATGAGTGGTGATCTGAAACTCATAAAAAACAATAGAAAAACACACAAATAGTACATTCAATACACAATAAAGAAACTCAATATTGTAACACCCCCACTGTTGATTATGCATGTTACTTTGCAGGAGACAAATATCTGCCAAAACATTGTCTTTTCCTTTTTTGTAGGTTTCTAGATGAAACACTTGGATAATTAATGCCTACTGCAATATATTCTCAAAGTCTACATTCAAAGGTCCAAAACTGAATTTTCATCAGTGTCAAAGGTCCAAACTGTCACGGGTATGTCGTCGTGTGCGGGGAATAACGCTGGAAGAGAGCGGAGATCCAATACGTGCAGTTTATTGAATAATCCAAAGTGAAAATAAAATACAAACACAGGGAAAACAGCAGGGATCCAGCAACAACAACGAACAAAAACGGAATGACAATGTAATCACCGACAAGACACCAAGGGGACAACTAAACTTAAATACACAGACTAAACCAATGGGAAACAAGACAGGTGAAAGTTGAACAATGACGTCACTAACAAGAACAGGAACAGGAAGACCATATATGGGCACACACTGGGAAAACAAACACAAACAGACCAAATGGCACACACACAAGTCTGACATTACCCCCCCCCCAAGGCGCGACTCGCGCTGTAACATAATACACTGGGGTGGGAGCCCTGGAGGCTTGTGCAGGGCAGGCAGGGCGGGTCAGGGAGCTCAGGAAGCCATGGCCAGGTAAACAGTCCAGGTGGCCATGGCGGGTCAGAGAGTTCAGGGAGCCATGGCCGAGCACACAGTCCATTTGGCCATGGCGGGTACGGGAGTTCAGGGAGCCATGGCCAAGTACACAATCCTTGCGGCCATGGCGGGTCAGGAAGTAGCCCCCCCCCCCCAAAATTTTCCTTGGGAGGCTTAGGGCGTAGTCTGCCCAGGAGATCACAGGAAGGCCGGATAGCGCCGGATAGTGGTATTTCCGGCGGAAGAGGCTTCTGGAGCTGACTTGAGATCAGATGGGATCTCTGGAGCTGATCTGAGATCAGACGGGACTTCTGGAGCAGGCTTGTGATCAGACGTGACCTCAAGGGCAGACTTGTGAACAGACGTGACCTCAGGAGCTGACTTGTGAACAGACGTGAGCTCGAAAACAGGTTTGTGAACAGACGTGACCTCAGGAGCACAGTGTGCAGCCCACACACACCAAATGGCAACCGCCATTAAGGGAAGAGCAGCCGTGGGTGGTAGGATCTCTTTACTGGCCATCATGATCGTGGGGGACGAGACATGGCGAGGCTCTGGGCAGTCAGAAGAGACAAGGCGGGACTCTGGGCGGTCAGACGAGACGTGACTTGGCTCTGGGTCATCAGCAATCACTTGACTTGGCTCATGAAGATCAGTTGTGGCTTGACCTGGCTTATGGTGGACAGCAGTGACTTGACTTGACTCATGGAAATCACCTGTGGCTTGACTTATTTCGTGGTGACTGGCTGAGGCCTGACTTGGCTTGTGAAGATCAACTGTGACTTCACCTGGGTCGCTATGGTCCGCTGTGGCTACTCTTGACTTGTGAAGATCTGTTATGGCTTGACTTGACTCAGGAGGATCCGTTCTGACTATGCTTGACACAAGAGCCTCAGTCTTGACCGTACTTTGCTCAGGAACAGCAGCTTTGACAGTACTTGACTCTGGAACAGCAGCAGCTTTGAATCGGTTTGACTCAGGAACCTTGCTTGAACCTTGCTTGACTCAGGAACCACGGCTGTGACTTTGCTTGACTTAGTAGGAACCGCCACTGTAATGTGACTTGACTCAGGAACCGCTTCAAGAAGGGCAGTCATGATGGGTGCAGACTCAGGAGCAGAAGACATGATGTGAACGGGCTGTGGCTTGGCTGAGATTATAGCGGTGACTTTACTTGATTCTGGAACGATGGCCGTGAACTTGCTTGACTCAGGAGTGACAGCTTTGGCCTGACGTGACTCGAAAGCTTGATTTGGCTCAGGGAATACAGCCGCAACCTGACTGGACTCAGTAGACGCACCAGGAACATGACTTGATTCAGGAAACGCAGCTGCAACCTGACTTGACTCGGGAAACACAGCTGTAACTTGACTTGCTTCAGAAGACGCAGCTGCAACTTGACTAGATTCAGAAAACATAGCTGCAACTTGGCTTGACTCGGGAAACACAGTCGTCACTTGCCTTGACTCAATAGACGCAGATGCAACATGACTGGACTCCGTAACTTGACCTGACTCGGGAGACGCAGCTGCAACATGACTGGCCTCAGTAGACGCAGCTTGACTTGACTCAAGAAGCGCAGCTGCCACTCGGATATTGACTGCCCGCACAGACATTAGTGGTGGGTCCAGCACGCTGGCCATCATAATCGGCCGGGACCTCGAAGGACCGACCGCAGGCGGCGTCCGAGTGCTGGCAGAGACCGCGGCTGGATTCCGATTGCGGACCGTGGGCGGCGTCCGAGTGCTGGCCGCGGGCTCCGGGCTAAGGATGAGAGAGGAACTGTGGAGAACGGGAGTGAATGAGGGAGGACAGGAGGGAGCGAGCCCGCTGGAACCGCATGTGGAGGAAGCTGGCTGGTGGTGAGCTGGAGCGGCCACGTGTTTATTAATGAGGGGAAGATCGGAGTCTTCCACATCGACACAGAAATTGGAATTACAAAGAGCAAAGACATGGTTGATAAACTCTGCAACCGGTTTGCAGCGTTCCTCATAAGCGATCGAACAGACCAGAGATTGATCCTTTAGCCCCATTAAGAAACACGTGTTAATCATCGCATCGTTCCAACTCACCAGATGGTAAAAGCTCAAAAATTCCTCCACATACTGTTCCAACGGCCTCTCCGCCTGACGAAGGCTCATGATCCTCTCCTCAGCCCGGAACATCTTGTTAGTGGTCGGTGATTCTGTCACAGGTATGTCGTCGTGTGCGGGGAATAAAGCTGGAGGAGAGCGGAGATCCAATACGTGCAGTTTATTGAATAATCCAAAGTGAAAATAAAATACAAACACAGGGAAAACAGCAGGGATCCAGAAACAACAACGAACAAAAACGGAATGACAATGTAATCACCGACAAGACACCAAGGGGACAACCAAACTTAAATACACAGACTAAACCAATGGGAAACAAGACAGGTGAAAGTTGAACAATGACGTCACTAACAAGAACAAGAACAGGAAGACCATATATGGGCACACACTGGGAAAGCAAACACAAACAGACCAAATGGCACACACACAGGTCTGACACAAACTAGAACAACTGGTTATTACAAAACTTGTTTTTAATAAAATGCATAACAAATCAACTGGTCTGAGGGTGTTTTGGCACCCTGAAGGAGTTTTGACATGCCCTGACATTTGTGCTTTTTTCAGTATCTTACAAACATATTAATGGCTAAAGTCTGATTACATTGTATTCAGCACAAACTGGGCTACAATAAAATGCAAGCAACATTAATGTACACATTTGTGTTTTTGAGAAAACAATGTTTATGCGTGGTTAGTGAAAAACTAAAATCTTTAAGTCACTGAAATAAGGCCATGAAACACATTCAGAACATTAGTTCACAAGACTTTTGAAAACTGGATGTGGTGGGCTGGAGTTTTTTCTACAAGATGATGTGAAAATCATCTTGTTCAGTCGTTCACAAAAAACAATATACTTATTTAAATTTTCTAAGTCGTGTTTTGTGATCGAAAGGGAATATGCGAGGGAGTGACAACGACCATGAATATTTAGTGATTTACACCAGAGAGACAAAAGATCCTCCTCTAATGGCCCATTAGTGAGACTGTGACTGTCAAGTAGAAACAATGAGAGATTCAAAGAATGGAGTTTTGGACAATTTGTATTTTATTTACAACACAGTATCATCAAAACATACATAATGAAGGTCAAAAGCACATTATTGACTACACTGATCTAACCATAGAGACGTGAACAGACTTTGTGTCATTCCTGAAAACTGTTTTCTGAATTCTGTTCAACAAGTGAAATAAGTAAATTATACCTGATATTTAAGTGATTGCTGCTTCTTTCCATGGTTTTTAGAAACAAAACGCTAGTTACGCATGTAATTGTAGTTGTGTGAATTCCGGATGACCGCCAGAGGTAGTATGAATACTTGGATTATCGCAGCGCCAGCCAGATCCTCCTGACTACCAGCTATGGAGTTTTGTCCTCTGTAGAGGACATTAGTTTTTAGTGATTTCTCTGAGATCTTACATGTCACAGTGTTAAATATGGATGTCCTGTACAGAGCACAATCAGGGCTTTTCAGAGATACCAAATGTTTGGAAGTTTCACCATTACCACTCCCTCTCCTTGGCCTTTAAAAATGGTTGACATTAATTTAGTGATCAAATTTAACACCCTTATGGAAATATAATATTTTGTAATGATCATTTAAATCTGACAAATTTTCAAGTTGTTTGTCATGAAACAACATCTCAAGAAAATGTTATGGGGTTTCAATTCAAAATATGACTTTTTGTTATAAAACAGGACATCAATTTCTTACATGTCCACTGTAGAGGACACCGGGACTTAAAGCATGTTTATTACCCATTTTGGGAGACACAACAAGTGAATAGGGAAAGAAATTATATTTCAATATTGCTATGAAATATTTGATATTATTATGAAAATCTTGCCAATTATTGCTCCCATTATTACACTTATTTTTGGATTATATGTTGCCCAAAAAACACATTAATGTGCAAATTAGATACAGTTTATAGATACATTGTTTATAATGGGAGAAGCCATTTTACACACATTTTGCATAAAGAAAAATGGTATATTCTGTTATATCTTTCATAACATAGTTGAGAATCATCTTCATATAAAGTTTGGTATAAAAAATTTAATTTGATTTGTGATTAAAACCAAATCCCACTGTTTTTGCCAGTTTATGTCTATTAATGTCTTTTTATTTATTTATTTTTAAATATGTTTAAATTTCTGGTGTCCTCTACAGAGGACGGAGCATAACTTATGAATAAAATATAAATTTAAAAAAAATATATATATATTTTTTCTTATGCTCTAAACAATGTAATGACATGAAAAAATATTCAAATCCCAAAACTTGTTTTCCCTGGTAGTCAGGAGGAGATAGGTCGAGAAAATATACCAACAAAGTCACGTAGTGACATATGCTGAGCTCTGGGGAGCCACAGCAACTCAGCACTCTGCCTCTGCACGCTTTTCTCACGCATTCCAAGTGACGAAGAACTCTGGCGGTCATCCGGAATTCACACAACCACAGTTACATGCGTAACTAGCATTCTGTTTCATTCCTACTGACCGCCAGAGGCAGTATGAATATTTGGATGACACATACCAAGTCATGAGGAATGCCACCTACCTGATGAAAAAGTTAAGGCTGCTCCTGAAGAACCGCAGAACAAACGGCATGATGAGCAGCAATGTTGACCTTATAAAACCTGGCAAACATGCACGGAGAAACCCAGGTAGCGGCAGTGCAGATATCCGCCAAGGAAACTCCTCTAAAAACAGCCGAAGATGATGAGATGGCCCTAGTGGAATGACAAGTTAAACCAGAGGGCAATGGTTTCCCTGCTGCCTTGTAAGCCAATATAATAGTCTCCACTATCCAGTTTGACAATCTCTGCTTCGACACTGGAGGACCTTTTCTTACACCACCATAGCAGACAAACAACTGGTCTGAACGTCTAAACTGAGCAGTAGTGTCTACATAACACTTCAAGGCACGAACGGGACACAAAAGGTGAGTGCCGGAATCAGAACCTGAAGAAGTCTGAAAAGAGGCCAGTTCAATGTTCTGACTTATAAACTGTGGAAGAAGGACTTTTGGTAGAAAAGAAGTTGTCGGAGTTGTCTGGCAACCAACGCAAGCATAACTCACTAACAGATAGCGCATGCAACTCGCCAAGCCATTTTGCAGAAGCAACAGCCAACAAAAAAACAGTTTTCAAAGATATCCATTTGATGTCATTGCTCTGCAAGGGCTCAAATTGGGATGAGCATTGGAACAAAAGCACAGTAAGCAGATCCCATACTGGAAAACGAGGATTCCGAGCAGGCTTTAGGTGGCGTGCACCCTTTAGAAAACTGCAGACAAGTTTGTGAGACCCGAGAGAAGATCCCTCAACTGGAACATGATGCGTAGAAATCGCAGCAACATACACTTTCAACGTAGCAGCTGCTTTGCCCTCTTCCAGTAAACGTTGAAGAAATCTCAAGACACTTGGGATGTCATATGTTGCAGGATTAAGCGCATGCTCCTCACACCATGCAGAGAAAAGCTTCCAACGTGAAGCATAAATCTGGTGTGTGGAAGAAGCCCTAGGATTAGAGACAGTGTGAATAACTGCAGGATCACAATGTTCCAGAGGAGAATACAGTAGTCAACATTTGAAGTGGATCAAAACCTTTCATTAAAGTTGTCCTAAAAACAAAACAATAACTGTTTTTATCTTCGGACAACTTTGATGAACTTTTTTGATCCACTTCAAATTACTGGGATACTACTGTATATCCCAATGGCCAAACCCAGAACTGCAGACGAGCTGGGTCCGGGTGCCAGATGCTGGCCTCCAGCTGGGAGAGGAGGTCCTTTCTGGGGGGGAAGCTGCCGCGGATTACCTGTCAGAAGTCTCAGTAACAAAGGAAACCATGGTCTGGCTGGCCACCGTGATGCCACAATTAGCACTCTGTGGTTGCACAGAGACGTTCTGTGTAACGTCTCCCATAGCAGAGGGATTGGAGGAAACGCATATAGTAGGCAGCATGGCCATTCGTGAGACAGTGCATCCTGGCCCAAGGGACTGGATGCTTCTGTCTTTGCAAACCATAAGCAACAGTGAGTGGTCTTCTCTGAAGCAAAAAGATCCACCTCTGCCCTTCCAAACTATAGCCAGATTTCTGGATGAAGCCTCCATTCCCCTGGATGTAATCGATGCCTGGAAAGAGCATCCGCTGTCTGGTTGCATACTCCCAAAATATGAGCCACCCTCAGTGAAGCAAGTCGTGGCTGACACCATGTCAGGATCTCGTGAGTAAGCCATAGAGACCTGTGGGACTTTGTGCCACCCTGGTGGTTCAGATGGAACACTGTTGAGGTATTGTCAGACCGAACAAGAACATGGCCAGGACTGGCAAGAAAAAAGAGCCATGAACACTGCACATAGTTCCAGCAGACTGATATGTTCTTTGGCCTGAATAGGTGTCCTTCGCCCACAAATACCCCTCTGATTCCATGTTGCCCCCCAGCCCAAGAGGGAAGCGTCGGTTGTGACTAACTCCCGTCGAGAGGGAACAACACCCAGAGGCACTCCTGCCTTCAGAAACTCCTCCTGTCTCCACCGCTTCAACGCACGTATGCAACTGTGAGAAATTACATTCAGTTGATGGAGATGTCGGGTGGGACTGAGTCTTAAACTGTTGTTCCATAACTGGAGTGCACTGAGGTGGAGTAAACCGAGGGGAATCACCACTGTAGCAGCAGTTAGCATCCCTATTAGTCGTAGGACCATCCGGTAATGTAAAGACACCCCTGGCTGAAAGCGAGCCAAGAGTTGCATAATGTTTGTCGCACGTTCCTGAGACAGGCAGGCAGACATTAGGTGTGAATTTAGAGTCATTCCTATAAACACAGTGGTCTGTGCTGGAATTATACAACTCTTTGTCTCGTTCACAGAAAAACTCAACTTCTGCACGTGCCTCAGAAGCAGCTTGGAGTCTTGCATGGCCTGCTGTCTTGTGGGGGCACAAAGCAGCCAGTCGTCCAGATAAGGGAGGATACGCATGCCTCTCATCCAAAGAAGAGACAGAGCTGTGCTCACACACCTTGTAAAGACACAGGGAGCGAGAGAAAGGCCGAAAGGAAGAACCTTGAACTGGTAGGCCTGATTCTGAAAACTGAAACGCAGAAACTTTCTGTGATGAACAGCAATTGTGACGTGAAAATATGGATCTTTCAGGTCTACACTCACAAACCAATCATCTGCTGCCACAGACCGAAGAACATCAGCTGTGCGCAGCATTCAAAAAAGAAGGACCTTCAGGAACAAGTTCAGATGCCTCAAATCTAAAATTGGGCAGAAACCACCGTCCTTTTTCGGAACAAGAAAATATGTTGAATAGAACCCGTCTCCCTGGACGAGAGGATTAACCTTTTCTATGGCTCCTTTCTCCAACAGTGAGCGAATTTCCAGAGAAAGAGCCAGTGAATGAACTGTTTCTCTGACAACCGTCAGGTGCAGCATGCTGGCGGATATGGTGGTCCATTGTGGCATAGCGCTGAGATTCTGAGCTGCTGATATCTTAAAAGTAGGGTTGCGCTGCACCTGTGTCAGTTGGTGAGTGGCTTCAGACAGCTTTACCCTCTTTTCCAATAGTTCTGGAACATTAGGCCCAAAGAGATGCCCTGGAACAAAAGGAAGATCTCTCAAGGTTCTTCAAAGTCCTCAGGTAGTCGTGCTTGGGCAAGCCACACTTGGCGGCGGGCAGCCAAAAGCATGGCTGTAAGATTACCCAGCTCACGGGTCTCATGGCCCATGGCCAAAAGAGCCGTTTGCAGGAACTGTGAAATGGAGGAATCAACATTTGCTGGTTCCAGAGTACTGGTGGCAGGAAGTAGTAATTGGCAGATTGTGTTTTCTGTATGAGTTACGTAGGTGACAGGCTCGTATGCTTTTTTCAGTAATGTATCCGTGAGACCACATTGCACACTGGGACATCGCACATTCCCTCGTAGGGCCTCGTCGGGAGACACCACCAAAGCTGCAACAGGCTGCTCTATCTCTGGGCACGACCCATCCCAATAGAATCTGCTTCAGCCATAGATGCTAGAGTCAGAGCAATCTTTGAGCGCCGCTTAGGCAGACCAGAACCTGTAAGGGCATTTGAAAATTCAGCCACAAAATCTTTACATGGTTGCATGGCAAAAGAAGTCGCAACTGTGGGCTGTCTGAAAAAAATGTTGGTTTGAGCAGATTGGGCAGGTGACTCATCCAGTCCTAAACGAGCAATTGCCATTCGGAGCATAGCCAAAGTATCATCAGAAGATGACTGGACTTGTCCAGATGACTGAACTGAGCCCTCACTAGACCCCTCTGCTGCTGAATGACCAGCGAAAGCATCCTGAGGTGAAGGCTGCACAGCAACATCCACAGTGTCCCCATGATCATTAAAAAAAGAATCAGAAGCACTTGTAGAGAGCACATCCAGGTCAGAAACACAAGGATAATCAAGAGATTCCTCCCCAGCACCTTGATTCTGAACATTCACATCTTCCTGTGTTGTCTTCACAGAACTAGCACATGTGACAAGTTGAAGTGACTGAAGCAGGCATTTCAGTTCTGCCATCTCTGAAGAAAGCACAGAAACCATCTTAGAAAGCGAATTTTCCTCCATACGCGAATATTTGTCACTTCGCGATGTGGCTTTCTTCTTAGACAGCGGGGACACTCTGCGTTTCCTGGATCACGGAAGGGTTGCATCTAACTGCCCAAGTTTCACAGTTGTATTAGGATCCAACTCAGCAAGACAGAGCTGTTGTTCAGACATGGGTAAGAGAATGCAATGCAGACATAAGTCTGTGAGAGGCTCTTTGAGATGTTGAACACCCAAGCACGACGGGCAGAATTTCTGACCGTCATCCGGCAGAAGATTATTAGGGCACAGCTTACAACTCAAGGGGAAACCAGTGGCAATCGCGCTGTGAGCCATAGTTCCTCGTTATTAACACCCTCTGAGATTACCGTAAGGTTTAAGTCAAGCGGAGAGATGGAAAACAAGCAACAAGTCTGGAAAAAAAAAGAAAGAAAATACTTCAAAGAAAAAATATGATTCCTCCGGAAAAAACTGACAGGCAGTGCAAATAAAAAACTTGTCAAAGAGAAAATTATATATATATATATGTATCTAAATGGCCGATGGATTGAACCAAGGGCACAGAGTATAACCCAAATTCGAGGAGAAAACACTCAAAACAACAGAATATATAATGATTACGTTAACGGGAGACCGCTAACTTACAGGCAAGGATAACACCAGCCACTGGATCGCACCGAGAGACACAGGGTGTTGCTGACAAAAAATAATGAAAACTCACCAATAGTGCTGAAAAGTTCCAAATCCTTTGACAAAGGCGTAGAAGCGTGCTGACACAGCTCGTGAGGATGATATCTCGCTGCTCTTGTAAGATGCACTTGACAGCGCGAATATATATCACTTAATCAAGAACGACCTCAAAAAGGCGAGAAAGCGAAAGAGGCGGAGTGCTGAGTTGCTGTGGCTTGTAACTCCCCAGAGCTTAGCATACATCATTACGTGACTTTGTTGGTATATTTTCTATATTTTCTGGCTGGTGCTGCGATAATCCAAGTATTCATACAGCCTCTGGCGGTCAGTAGTGTAGACATGTAGTCAGGAATTATAGTTTGGAAAAAATCTAACTACTATATTGTGTACAAGTTATATCACAGTAAAAAATAAAAACTGACGTAAGTAGGCTAATAAAAGAAAGACATACTCCTTCGATGGATCTCGCCGTGCGTCACATTGCGTTCTTCCTCTGAGAGAAATATACATCTTACTCCTCACAGCGCGTCTTCTTCCAGTAACAAGATGCAAGTAGCCGAGATAAACAATGAAGTCAAGGCTTGCTGCTTTGTTTACGTTGACGAGGGCAGTACGCCGTTTGCAGATCCACGTGGCTGATTATAATATCAAAAGTGTTCGTAGCTCGTGGGCATGATCAAATTAAAAATAATTAGGTCTGACGAGAAAGGTTGGTTTCATACAGATTACTTTAACACATGATATTTGTTTCAATAAGACTTACTTAATTTAAAAGTAGACGTCAGGCTTTCTATAGATATCTCTCTCATGTCTCTGTGTTTTGTATTCGCTGAGTTTTAGTTCATTTTAGTGACGCATTTCTTAATGACGATCACAGAGAACAACGCAGCAGACTGCATACCCTGTTTGTTTGCTTTATTTCACAAAACCACAGAGTGCTGTTGTTATTATGCGTATACACAAAGTAGATTCCTTACAGATTCCGTTGATATATTGCTCTTATCTGTATGATCAAAAATGAGACAGTAATTGAAGTTCTTTTTGGCGTTATCATAAAAACTGCCACAAACAGCGACGGCATGTTTTTCGACCCTAGAGGGTTAACAAAAAATCTAATGACAATGGCCCTACGGGTTTGATTGATGTTTAAATATGTGAGAGTAATGGCATTGACATGGAGGCAGAACAAACACTGTTTAAAGTACCCTTAAAATGAAAGAAAAGTGATAATACTGATGATTTGAGGCTTGCAAAGAAATGGTATAACTAAACGTGAAGACCAGGGTGATTCTGAGAGTGGCAGTGAATCAGATGAATGTGTGAGTTGCAGTTGTGAAGTGGACGATATTAGATTGTTTCTTAAATCAATGAAAAACAGAAGAGGAGTTAGAGTAAATGAATATTTTCCTGACCTCAGACAATTTTTTGAAAAGACAAGGTGTTTAATGGCTGAAGGTTTTTTTTTTTTACCAATAAGGTAGTGAAAGAAATTGGTGAGAAAACTCAGTGTTGATTTAAGCAATGATGGTGGTGAAAAGGGCTGATTTGATGGTATGCAGTGGTTTGCTTTTACTGTTTTTTTTCTCTTGTCCTTTATGGGTGAGGTTAATGTTGCATCAGTGAATGTAAATGGAACTAGAGATGTGAGAAAAAGAATATTACTATATGAAATGTTTAAAAGAAAAGACGTTATTTTGTTTTTTCACAGTGATTTTAATTGCACAGAGGAAAATCTTGATTGAAATCACTGAACCCCATACCCCCTCCCATAAGAGACGGATTCAAACAATTAAATCACACGAGTTGTGTGATATATGAAGACATTTTAATGGCAATCTAAGACAATATACATGGTCTCACACCCGTGACAATGTTCTATCTTTAGCTAGGTTGGATATGTTTTACATTTTTAAGTATCATTGTGGTATTTTTAGCAAGTGTTTTATTGTCCCTGTTAGTTTTTCTGATCATAGTATGGTGTGCTGTTCTTTTTTTTTAAATTCAATTAAACCAAGTAGTGCTTATTGGTATTTCAATAGTGTGTTACTTAATGACAAAAAATTTAAAGACAAAAGTAAGATCTTTACAGAACAAAGAATTCTTTTCAAATCATAATGGCAGTGGTGGGATTTTGGTAAAGTGCAAATTAAACAATTCTGTCAACAATACACTCGGAGTATCACTGTACAGTTATCAAGACCATTGAAAACCTTGGAGACATCAATAGTCAAACTTCAAGAGTTAGCTTAAAAAATCTGGCATTTCAATAGTGCTTAGTGATCTTTTAAAGGGGTAATGTTGCAAGGAGCTCTTTCAGCTACAAAAACTAAAATTGACCAGATGGATCTTTTCATTTTTCTTTAATGAAAAAAAAAAAATGGACAGAAACATTTTATTCATGGGCTGCATTCTGATTATAGCACTTTACTAAGTGATCCTATTGATATTAGAAAGAGAGCAGTTTGTTTTTATGAAAGGCAGTACAGTTTTGAAAATGTTGCAGAGCCTGGCATTAAAAATGTCTTTCTTGAAAACTTGACACAGGTGTCTGAGGAAGCCAATGAGAAACTCAGTAAGGCTTTGAGCCTAGATGAGTTGTGTAAGGCCCTTCAGGGCATGGAGGCTGGGAAGGCTCCTGGCATTGATGGTCTCCCAGTAGACTTTTATAAGTCTTTTTGGACAGTGTTGGGGGAAGATTTGCTCTTGGTGCTCAATGAAAGCTTGGCCGGAGGGCGGCTGCCATTGAGCTGTCGTAGGGCTGTCCTTACACTCCTCCCAAAAAAGGAGACCTGACGGATATTAAAAATTGGCGTCCTCTGTCACTTCTCTGCACAGATTACAAATTGCTCTCTAAAACATTGGCAAATAGATTAACAGGAATAATGGAGCAAGTGATTCATCCAGACCAGAGCTATTGCATACCTGGTAGGTCAATTTTCGATAATATTTCTTTAGTGCGGGATATTTTGGATGTCTCCAAGTTGTTTAATTTAGATTGTGCCTTGATCTCTTTAGATCAAGAGAAAGCTTTTGATCGTATTGAACACAATTACCTTTGGAAAACTTTAGCAGCTTTTGGTTTTTGCCAAGATTTTGTAGAAATGATTAAGATACTGTACACTGATGTTGAGAGTGTGTTGAAGGTGAACGGTGGCTTATGCACTCCTTTCAAAGTTGGTAGAGGTATCAGGCAAGGATGCTCATTGTCAGGAATGCTCTATTCACTAGCCATAGAGCCACTATTGCAACAGATAAGAGTTCATTTGAATGGTCTACATGTACCTGGTTTTAACTGTAATATTAATTTGTCAGCTTATGCTGATGATGTGATTGCTGTGGTCAGCAGTCAAAGAGATATGGACATGTTAAAAAAGTTACTTGACGATTTTAATGTTTTATCTTCTGCTAAGGTAAACTGGAATAAAAGTGAAGCTTTAATGTGTGGAAAGGGGATGAGGGAGAAGTCTTCCTGATGGGTTGTTTTGGTGTAAAGGGGGTTTTAAATATTTGGGGGTTTATTTAGGGGATGAAGTTACTGTCCAGAGAAACTGGGAAGGAATTGTTGAAAAGGTTAAAGGTCGATTAGACAAATGGAGATGGTTGGCCCCAAACATGTCCTACAAAGGGCGCGTTTTAATTATTAACAATTTAATTGCATCCTCTCTCTGGCATAAACTGGCCTGTATGGATCCACCTTCGAAACTGTTAACTGAAATACAAGCTTTATTAGTGGACTTCTTTTGGGATAAATTGCACTGGATTTCTCAGAGCATCCTTTTCCTGGCTAAAGAAGAAGGTGGACAAGGTTTGATAAACATACAAAGCAAAGCAACCTTCTGGTTGCAGTTTATACAAAAACTTCTTTCGGGATCAAGTGACTCTGGTTGGAGGGCTGCTGCATGTGCTATTTTAAGGAGCCTTGGAGACCTGCAGATGGACAAATCTCTTTTTCTTTTACACCCTCTTGAACTGAATCCCCTCAGAATGCCAATTTTCTATTGCAGTCTTTTTAAAGTATGGAGTCTTTTTAACCTTCAAAGGAAGCCATGCATGGAATCACTTTTCTGGTTGTTAAATGAACCTTTAGTACATGGAGCCTGATTGGATGTTTCCACGGTTGACTGCAATTTTCCTGGACTTAATATTTTGCTTTGTAAATCCAGGATTTCCACCCTTGGTCTCCTTCTAAATGTGGCTGGTCCTAATTTCTCGAACACTGAACAAGTAGCTTCCCATCTAGGTGTTTTTTCAACTCGTATAATTGCTCAACTGATGGTAAAGTGGAGATCTGCTCTTACACAGGAGGAGCGACAATTACTGAAGGACTACTGTGCAGGAGTAAATGTTCCTAATGCTGAGGACCCTTTTCCAACAATATACTTGTCTCCCAAACTAGATGATTGTGTGGGTATGTTTTTAGAAGCTGGGAAATCTTTGTGTGTAGATTTTTTTCTCAGTCACAAGGAAAATGTTGTACAAAATTTGTGTTTTGGTTTTTAATAAGAAGAATTTGGACAGCAAAGTGGACACACCATGGCGTTCATATTTTAAACTAGATGATAATGTCAAAGCGGAATGGAGAATTTTGTATAAGCCACCGTTATCAAAGCGAGTAGGAGATATACAGTGGAGGGTTCTCCACGGAGCAGTTGCTGTCAATGCTTTTATTTCTGTTCTAAATCCTGAAGTAAGTTTTGAATGTCCTTTTTGTTTTAGTAGAGAAACTGTTTTTCATGCTTTTTTGGAGTGTCCTAGACTACAGTCCTTATTTATTGTATTAGAAAACCTTTTTGATTGTTTTAATGAAATATTTTCTAAGGAAATATTTATTTTAGGTACCAAGTATGCACAGAAAAAACATGTTGTTTGTCAGTTACTGAATATTATTTTGGATCAAGCTAAACTGGTTATTTATTCTAGTAGAAAAAGTAGGATCGAGCACAAACCTGGACAAAATGTTACTGTCTTGTTTTCAACTCTTGTAAAGACTAGGGTGCTTATTGATTTCCATTTCTATAAGGCTATGGATGAGCTTATGTCTTTTGAACTAAAATGGTGTGACAAAGAAGCATTGTGTTCCGTGTTTGAAGATGAGTTGATTTTTACTCATTTCCTGTAACTTTTTCTGAGTTGATTTATACTTTTGTCTGTATGTTTGTTTGTGTGAATTTGTAATAAAGTACTGATCTCTATGGCGGCGTCTCAGCACGAGAGCTTGGAAAGTTTGACGGAGTGTTGCTCAGTCGAGGATTGTGTTCTTGCTGTTGCTGCTGTTGTTGGTCATAATTGCATTCTTTCTGCATCTAGAATGAATAGCGCAATAGTGATGTTTTTGAGCAATGTTGATAAAGTAAATAAAGTTGTAGAAACTGGGATTGTTGTGAATGATTCTCTTACTCCGGTCATGCCACTTGTTCAACCTGCGAAAAGAGTGATTTTGTCAAATGTCCTGCCGTTTATTAAAGATGAGGTAATTGAGAGAGAACTGTCGAGACACAGAAAGTGTGTGTCAAAAATAAAGAAAATCTCACTCGGTTGTAAATCACTACAGTTGAAGCATGTTGTATAGTTTAGGAGGCAGGTGTATATGATCCTAAATAACCAAAACGAAGAGCTAAATTTAGCCATGCAATTTAGGATTGAGGATTTTGATTATGTTTTTTTTGCTACCTCAGAGTCTATGAAGTTCTTTGGGTGCAAACAAAAAGGTCATGTGTTACGTGCGTGCCCTGAGAAGAGTGTAGAACAGAATCACAATGCAGATGAAGTGTTTACAACTACAAATCAAGCACAAACGTGTGATAAAGTATCTTGTATGGACAAAGATGGATCTGGTGATTGTGAAAGTAATAAAAATGACAATGTGGCCACAAATGAAAAGATACATGAAGGTGATGTTTTTGAGGCTAGTAAGCAGGCTATATTGGAAGATGCTTTGGATGTTGACATGTCAGAAGATCAAAGTTTATTTAAAACACCTACTTTGAAAAGGAAAACTAAAGGCAAAGGAAAAGATAGACGGGCTAGTAAAAAAGCTACTGGATTAGTTGTTGGCAATGCAAGGGAGTTGGACTCAGAGTTGAGTAATGTTGATGAGTCTGCTGTGGACAGTGATTGTGAGTTGTCAGACTCACAGAAGCGATCGGTCTGCAGCGCTTACACATTGGATAAAATTAAAAAGTTTCTTCAGACAACGAAAGGTATGAAGGGTGTGAATGTAGAGGATTACTTTCCAGATCGTGAGTTGTTCATAAATTCAACCAAGGCTTTAATGAAAGAGGCTGGAGCTTTCACTGAACAAGAAGTCTTTAGGCTAAAGAAAATTGTCCAAAAGCTAAAACTAAATTTACTGAACGATGAATTTGAAACAGTCTAGTTTCTTTTTTCTTTTTTTGAAGTGTTTGTTGTTGGTGTGGTCATTTTACCTTTTTATGAGTAGAATAAATTTGGGCACACTTAATTTAAATGGTGCACGAGACAGTAAGAAAAGAGCAATGCTTTATGATCTCACTAAACAATAGAAAATTTATGTAATGCTGGTTCAGGAAACTCATAGTGATATTTTTAATGAGAATGACTGGGTAATGGAATGGGATGGGTTAATTATTTTAAGCCCAGAGCCAAGTCACATCTCGTCTGTCCGTCCAGAGCCAAGTCACGTCTCGTCTGTCTGTCCAGAGCCTCCTCATGTCTCGTCTGACGTCCCAGAGCCCCGTCATATCTCCACTGTCTGTCCAGAGTTTTGTCACGACACGTCTGATCGTCAAGAGTCAAGTCAAGTCTTGTCTGACCTCCCAGAACCTCATCACGTCATGTCTGCCAGTGTGATGGTAAATATAGAATATAGAGGAAAAATATTTTTCAGATTTTTTTGCGTTCTCTCGCAAAACATTTGCGTTCCCTCGAGAAACTTTGCATTCTCTTGCAAAACTTTGCGTTCCCTCGCAAAACTTTTGCGTTCCCTCGCAAAGATTTTTGCGTTCCCTTGCAAAACCGGTAGAGTTCGGAGAAACACTTCCTGTTTACTCAGCTCAGTATGTTCACAACGGAGCGGTTCTTAAGAGTTTTATACTTGAACTCAAGTGGCCTATTATAGAAATACAGTCATTTAATTGCTTATAGTTTAAGGCACGATTTTGGAACATTCTAAAACGCTTATTGTGGATTAATGTAATAAAACAGTGACAGCGGAGGACCAATTCGGTATTAATAAATGCTATTCATACTAATAAAAATTAATATTAATACCCTTAGCATTACTCTCAGTAAAGCAGTCATAAATGCAACTTGCTAATGTCTTTTCTCCCCACAGAAAACCTTTAGGATACAGAAAACGCTTAAGGGAAGCTAATGGAGGAATTAAGACGGTATTTGTAGTTACAATGGTTTAAGTATAGTAACCATTGTTAATTTGTTTGTTGTTTGTTTAAAAAAAAAAAAAAAGTTTTTGAAAGGAAAAATAAAACAAATAAGTCACGTCGCCTATTAGTCTCATTTTATTCAGAAATAATACTACTAGCAGGCCTACGGCGTGTTATAATACCAACATTATAAACACACATAGCCTAGCACTCCACAGCAAATCCTTTAAATTTAACCGTATTCAGAACAGACCAAAACCAAAACCAAAAAACTATAACTTATTCATTTTTAACGAATAAATATAATATAATGCAGTATATAAGCTTATTTAGCTATAAATAAACTAAAAGAAATAATTTAAAGCGAAACTGAAAGTATGGGCTCACGTATCGCTCTCAGCACAAATCCAAATGTTTCCATATTCGCAATGTATCTGCAGCTAAACCATTAAATTAACTGGGCTTTGTACGTTCCAATATCGACGTGAAAAAATCATAATGAACAAAAATGTGCCGCAGTGGATTGGACCGGTGCTCAAACTGTACGACACAGACTAATACAGACTATTTAAACTGACTAGTGTAAGTTTGTATCTGTTTGGGTGATTCTGTCTATTATTGTAATAATGAACAGGCTGCGAGGTGCCGGCGCGATCAAATAGCTGAAATATAAAAACTGTAAAAATATATACATATATAAAAATATAAAAACTGTCTTCCATACAGAAAAATAACCTGTGCGAGTTATTGTTTTTCATGTTTAAAATAGCAGAATGCAATATCCAAACGACTGCAAATGCAACATTTATTTTATATTGCAGTTCAACAAAAAGGGTAATATTAAGTGACATTTTAAATGTAGCCTACATTTTAAACATATGATGTTTGTTATATTTAACGAAATAATAATAGTTCCAACGAAATCCGCAACAGAACTGTCTCCAAGCAACAGCGGTGTTTCGTTTCTGAATTAACCTTGATGTATTTATTTAATAGCCTACATGAGTACAAGTTCAGAATCAAACTCTATGAGTCGCTCAATTGCGAACATGCAATGTAGAAACCACTACAAGCTGTACAGTAAACAGGAAGTGTTTGTCCGAACTCAACTGGTTTTGCGAAAGAATGCAAAGGTTTTGCGAGGGAACGCAAAGGTTTTGCGAGGGAACGCAAAAGTTTTGCGAGAGAACGCAAAAATCTTTGCGAGAGAACGCAAAAGTTTCTCGAGGGAACGCAAAGTTTTGCGAGAGAACACAAAAAAATCAGAAAAATATTTTTCCTCCCACCCTGATTTTTTTTTCACCACCATGTCCCTTAAGGGGCTCCGTAATAATGTGCTTTTGACCTTCATTATGTATGTTTTGATTATACTGTGTTGTAAATAAAATACAAACAATCTTGTATTTGTATTTTGTCACTCCCTGTTCCCTTTTGATCACAAAACATGTCTTAGAAACTTTAAATCAATATGTTGTTTTTTGTAAACGATTGTCACAGTGTCATTTGCGGGAATGAGGAGTATTGATGAGGAAATCAGGAAACACAGTCTATTTTTATAATCCATACATCGGAGCAGGAACAAACAGGAACAGAAGGGAATCCACACGCAAACAACTTACAAAGAAGTTGAAATACATGGAGTGACATAACAATGACATAACAATTGAACAGGAAAGGCCAAATAAGGGCATACACAAGGGGAAACCACAGAAACAGTCCATAGGGGTGTGACGTTACCCCCCCCTTCCCATAAGGGGCGACTCTCGCCGTAACAAATACACCGGGGAGGGAGGGTGGGCACCCTGTGCGGGGTGCCATGGCGGGTCAGAGAGCTCGGGGAGCCACGGCCAGGTACATAATCCAGGCGGCCATGGCGGGCCAGGGAGCTCGGGGAGCCATGGCCGAGTACACAGTCCAGACGGCCATGGCGGATCAGGAAGCTTGGGGAGCCACGGCCGAGTACACAGTCCAGGTGGCCATGGCGGATCAGGGAGCTCGGGAAGCCACGGCCGTGTACACAGTCCAGATGGCCATGGCGGATCAGGGAGCTCGGGAAGCCACGGCCGAGTACACAGTCCAGATGGCCATGGCGGATCAGGGGGGGGGGGATCTATTCAGAGTTTTTTTCGTAACTGTTGCAATAACAAATGTGCCTCAGAAATACACAGCTATAGCAATCAAAGGAAAAACTGATGTTAAGTATTTAAGAATCAAGAGCCCAGTTAAATCAAACACTTATCTCCACAATGCTGACTTCAAACTTGATTATTTTCAATAAAACATCAACATCTAAATATCAATTCTCAATAAGAAGTTTAGTATGAAAGAAATAAAGTCAGACTGGATTGTAATAAGTGTGAGAGAGACATATATTGGTGATTTTTTTGACTTTTTTTTTTTTTACAGTGGTGCTGAAGAGTAGGGTTGTCCATTGTGATTTTCACTTTGCTGCAACTTAAAATATATATATCTTTCAAACCATAATTTATCACTGGACCAACATTCACTGATCATCATGGAACAGGTGTGCATGTTTTGAATGTGTTTGTTCTGAGTATTATTGGACGTTGTATGTTGGGTCAATGTAATGGATTTAAGTTGAAATAACATTCTCTCATTTTATGTTACATAATCTTGATTAACTAGATTATAACAACAAAATTAGAATTATAGGTAGTATCAGATAGAAATACCTCCTTAAAGCAACAACTGCACAGGTTCACTTTTTACAGTGTAGAGAGGCTGCAGTCTTTGGTCTCTGTTAGTGCACCCGCCTCCCATGCCGGAGACCCAGGTTTGAGACCCGTGTGCGAGTAGGACCCGGAGAGAGCAGATTTAAGCATAGCTAAGACACTGTGTGATAGTGGTTAACATGTAAAGGCCAATTCACAGCGCAGAGACAAACACCAACAAACATGTCTGTTGGAGTTTGCTGGATCAGTGTGAAAAGTGGGTTGCGATCAGATTAATTGCTACAGCGTTTGGGATTTCATCTTAGTATTTGTATCTTAATCATTTAATACAATGAAAATATATATGTGTAACGGGACTCCAGTGAAGCGTGTTAGATCCAGATGCGAGCTTTATTAAACACAGCGTAGTCAAGACAGGCAGGGTCGATCTTGAAACAAACAGTAATACAAAGACAAGGCAAAAGCGTAATCCAAATAAACAGTTGTTTATTTATTAAAAGTTCAAGTGAGCAGTCCAAAGTAGCAAAATAAACAAGGCTATGAAACTAGGCAAAAACTATGGCAATAAAGCAAGACAAAACAATGGCAAAAAACAAGGCAAAACTATGAAAATAAAATAAAACTGTGGAAATAGCAAAACAAGGCAATGAAACAGGATAAACGCTTGGTAGAGTCCGCACAGGCAAAACAATACTTCGCAAAGCCTGTTTGGTATAGGCCTCCTTAAAGGGGCCATCGGATGTCCATTTTCCAGTAGCTGATATGATTCTTCAGGGTCTTAATGAAAAGTCTCTAATATACTTTGATTAAAAATTCTCAATGGTTTTGTAAAACAACACCCTTTTTACCTTGTCAAAATCAGCTCTGCAAAAATCATCTCATTCTAAGGGGTTGTTCATTTAAATGCAAATGAGCTCTGCTCACCCCGCCCCTCTCTTCTCTCTGTGGAAAGACGCTCTTGTTTACATTAGCCATGTTTAGCCGCTAAACTTCCCAACTACCTCCTTATAAGGAAAGATGATCCAAAGATTCATAAAAAAATACTTATACTCACTTCGGCTGTAAGTGAAGCTGGATCATGAATGATTTGCGTGAACATAGACGGATATATGTAGATCGGGAGGTTCATTCCCTTCACAAACAAACGTAATCTTCAGCGGCTCAGATGTCGGGAGTAAATGACGATCACTATGTTCATTATTACATCCAGCAACACAACACCTCAATCACTCAATCAGAGATATTCTTGTCTAACTTACATCCCTGCTCCGGCATCAAAACATTTAAAGTTACTGGACTGTGACAGCTGATCTGAGGTAAGAGCTCATGTCAATCAACTATCGTGGGAGCGGATCCTCTGTCATGTGACGCCACAACGACAGGCTTCTGAGAACGGCTCGATTTGAAAAAGGGGATATTATTTTTACAGATTAATTAAAAACCACTGCATGGATTTTTATCATTATAGGGTAGTTTTGTACATACACTGACAACACACATTAACTTGTTTGTTGGTGTTTGTTGCCGTTTGTCTGTGTGGTGTGAATTGGCCTTTACAATAAGGTTCCATTTGTTAATATTAGTTAACTACACTAGTTATCTTGAACTAATAATGAATTGTACTTCTACACCATATTTTAATCTTTGCTGATGTTAACTTCAAAATTTACTAATAGATTATTAAAATCAAAAGTTGTATTTGTTAACATTAGTGCACTGTGAATTAGCATGAACAAACAATGAAGAGCTATATTTTTTATATACTAATGTGGTAACATTGGTTAACTACATTACACTACAGTAAATGTCAAAAATTGTATTTATTAACATTAGTTATTTAAAATTAATGTAAATATTTTCATTAAATAACATTAATAAAGGATTAAAAAATACCATTAATTGTCACTGTTATGCATTAACTTGTGTTAAAAAATGAAACCCTTATTGTAAACTATTGTCACTAATGTTAATAAAAGAAAGATTAATACTGTAACAAATGTATGTCATTGTTAGTCAATGCCTTAACTAACTGTAAAGTCTTCACTGTTTTTGCATATTCCATCGTAAAAAAACAGAGTGGTAGAAAAACAATATTTGCTGCTGTCTTTGAGAATTCGATCTTACCTGGCTCCAATATGAGCAGTGCCAAAGTCACACATGTTAAACTCCACATCTTCACGTAGACTCTCTTAGCTGGCAGGATGGATGTCTATGGTAGTTTGCAATTCTCTGTCTCTCACAATTCCTTTAATAATGTCTCGCTTTCCATTATCTGTTCTTGCCCGGTAGTTTGTCACACCCCTTTTCCATTTTCCACAATCCACAATCGTCTTTTATTCCTCATATTCTTTCTACTGTTAGTGCAGGACTTGTTGTTTGTTGTCTCATTCCACAAATGCATGGTGAATTAAGTATTAGCTGTTCTATTATTAGATGCTTTATTACTGCTGGAACTTCACAAAGGTCTGAAAAAGCAATACTGATGCAGACTGGACAATGAACACATGACAAGCTATGCAAATACACAGAACTACATTGTAGAGATATGAGCCAAGCAAAGATAAGAATGAACATTACTAAAATAGATTGACTGGTTTTCTGCTGTGCCAACACACTTTTACTGGGATGGAAATAATATGGTTTCCATTGGTCAAATGATTATCGTTTGCGAGAGGAGAGGATTCAAGAGTATAACAGCTGCAGGGAAGAAGATATTTAGAAACAAACCAGACAAGAGCCATGTGCTCACTACAGATTTGACCATTCAAGAGCATGTTGTCCATCTACACAGTCACAAGCCATCTGCTTACACAGCATATAAGACCAGTGTGAAGTATCCTGGACAGCATCACAGGTTGATAAGAACATTTTTACTGACATGACATAGATTTCTGGTCCATGTATATAGCTGTAACGTGTTTTTTCTTTCTTTTTTTTCTTGTTCATGTTTTCATGTCTTTTATTTTGATATTTAGTCATGGTTCCTGTCTTGTCATGTGATTTCCTTGTTCCTCATATTAACCTGGTACTGATTCCTTGTTCCAAGTATCAAGAGGTGTGTTCGACATGAACTATGGCTACAGATGGCAGTCAATGAGAGTAGCTGTCAAGTCAGACACTTTCTGCCCTTGTTAGTGACACTCTCGCGGTGTTTGCATACTCTATCAAAGATTAAATTAATTAAATGCATTATATCAAAAACACAGACGTTTCAAAAATGTTTTCATGAGCAACAGAAACACTTTTCATATGCTGCTTAATACAGCGCCATCTGAACAAGAATAATGTTCAACATAAACATGCAATTTAATACTAATAAAGTGGGGTTATATATGCTTTTATCAGTGTTTTATGATAATTGTAAAACATAACATTGCAACTACAGCTAAAACAGCTTTTTACAGTTTTAAAAACACAGATTTGTGAGCATTATTCGATTTGAGTATGTTAGAATAAACCTGAAACACATGTGATCATTGTCATGCGGTGAATATGGCCAATCGTTAAACAACTGTTTCATCATTAGAGCTCCTACAGCTGCTCTGGAGAAACTGCAGCGGCTGAGTCAGCTGGCTGCTCTCGAATTGCTATCGTGATACTTTAATGCCACTCATGACTCATGTCATGTGCTGTCTGCACCATCTCAAGTCTAGGTTGCTGATTGGTTGGAAGTTCGTGGTTGTTCAAAGTGATGTCTTGGGCATAGGCTGGAGGATGGAGTCGTGTACGCTGGTGGAAATTTTGAGGCGGGCACAAAGTCTGAGACACGGCTTGGCGGCAAAACTTAACTTAGAACACAAAACTCTCAATGGAAAGAAAAAGATTAAAGTAAAAGAAAGAAAGAAATAAGATGACTAGACTAGATGGCAGATCTCATAGTTTTAGAGAAGTGGCTGGCATACAAGCTAGGGTGCGCTCAGAGAATGCAAACGTGGCGGCAAAAATGATGGCTAAGAACTAACACAAAAAGCACAAACTAAAAGCATGACTAAAAGCAAAGGCTAAGGGCCCTTACTAAAACCAAAATTTAATGGTGTCTTGAGTTTTTAACTCAGCTTTGGACACATCCCAAAATGGTGTCTTGACCAATTAGATGACCAATTGTCTTAACTCGAGATATTGCTGTTCTCCTCCCAAAACATAAATCAACACATTATCTTATCAGTCACATGATCAGAATTTTCCAGCTCTTGCAGAGTAGAGTTTGGCCATGATTTCTGAATATAATATAACACGAACATAATACATTTTACAAAGGATTGATCAGTGGAAACGTTAAAAAAACCCTTAAGCTATTCAATAGTTATTAAAAGGACATACACAACAAGTGATTAGAACATAACAGACAAAAGTGTGGGTAACAAACATAGTAGAGAGTTATGCGATGGACTGATGTTCATTTGTAAGTCTTTTTTAAACATCATTTTGGTGCATATTTAGGTAAAAAGGACAGTCTCTCTGTCATTCTGTGAACTAAGGGCATGTTCTGAGGAACAAAGGAATTTAGAAGGAACTCGGTCTGGTTCTTGTCTTGGGTAGGGGAGCACCACCCAACAAAGTTTCCTCATGTGATGGTCCTGATGTGCTGTATCTTTGACCATTAATCTTTGTTTTTTTGCCTCAAAACTGGCAATCTCCTTCCTGAGTTTGGATTATCAATAATTGTGTTTTTTTTTGTGTTAATGTTGCAAGTTGTTAATAGCTGTGGAGGAGTTGGTTGGTTACACTTACTTCAGGCTGGCTGGCGCCATCATGAACAGATGTATGACATTATGGCCTCTTTGTGGCTCTTTGGTTCCAACAATGTTCTGATCGAATCTTCAATTTGTCTGAATCGCTCTGATACCCTATACTTCACACAAGTGTTTTTCTCTTGGAGAGGTGAGGTGTCCAAGTCGCAGCATCTAACTACTGGGGTGCCTCAGGGCTCAGTTCTTGGACCACTCAGTTCTTCTCTTTCTTGTCTACATGGCATCACTGAGTTCTGTCATTCAGAAACATGGCTTTTCGTATCACTGCTATGCTGATGACACTCAATTTCACTATCCAGTTAGACACCATCAACCATAATTCCTTCAAAAACGGCCACAAACCTTGGAGTTGTGATTGATGATCAACTGACTTTCTCAGACAACATTGCTAAAACTGCCCAGTCCTGCAGATTTGCTTTATTCAACATCAGGAAGATCAGGCCCTTTCTTTCTGAACATGCTACACAACTTCTTTCAAGCTCTTGTTTTGTCCAGGCTGGACTATTGCAGTGCTCTCTTGGCAGGTCTTCCAGCCAGTTCTATCAAACTTTTACAACTAATCCAGAATGTGGCTGCAAGATTCATTTTTAATGACCCGAAAAGAATGCACGTCACACCTCTGTTTATTAAGTTGCACTGGCTAAGGCATTAATATTTGCCTACAAAACCACCACTGGTTCTGCACACCTTTACTTAAATTTACTACTTTAGACTAACGTGCCCTCTAGAAGCTTGCATTCTGAAAGTGAACGACATTATTAACTCTTAAAGACTTGACCCTTTAACCCTCTGGGGTCTGAGATGATTTTGGGGCCCTTGAGATGTTTTGACATGCCCTGACATTTGTGCTTATTTCAGCTACTTATAACATACTATTGGTTAACATGTTTTTTTTTTTGTATTCAGCACAAACTGTGCTACAGTGTTATGTGAGATGGATGTATATTTTTGCTTTTTTTAGGGAAAAAAATATTATGCGTGTGTAGCCAATTGATTGTGACTTTTATATCTTGTTTTATTATTTGTGGGAAAAAAGTAATTGTCTTGTCCATGTTAACTTCATCAAAACTTGTACTTAGTGTTTAATTTCTTTTATAATTACTATTCCTGTTTAGTTTCAATGGTTCCAGTCAGGAGTTCCTACCAATTGTTGTAGGTGGGGTCTTAATTAGTGGCACACCTCAGGAAGAGGTGTCGCTTCTCCTTTAAGCATTCGCGCTCAGTCTCACTGTGAATGCAGATGGGAAGCAAGGGTATCTTTCGCTCTCTCATACATACAGGGCGCGAAATTGCGACCATTTTGGTCGCATATGCTCCCGAAATTTCATCTGTGCGACCTCAAAATATATTTGGGAGCATTGGTGCGAGTGCATGAAATTGTTGTTGTGCAACCTGTTTTAATTTCCCTAAAAAACGTTAACAGTATATGTGTGTTCTGCATGCTGAATGCTGATACAGTGACCGTTCTGCCGTTGAGATTTTAGATTGGTTAATAATAGCTGTCAATCACTCAGTCAGGTGACGGTGATAACGACAGCGGGGAAATGTAAATGTAAAGAGGTGAAGAAGTGGGAAAATGAAAAGAACACTGACAGATTTCTTTTGCAAACCACCTAAAGCTACAAATAATGGTGCTGGTGAGGTGAATGTTGATTCACCAGCCGAAAAGAAGGCGTACGGTTTTCGGAGAGAATGGTTGAAAGTGGCTCCGCTATGAAAATGGCTCTATGTACTGCATTCACTGTAAAACCTGTGGGACGGAGTTTGCAGGTAACACAGCGTTTGCCACTGAATCTACATCTCACCAGTACATCTCATTCATGATCGATGGAGACACTGACCTGTCTGTCAAGGAGTGCGTGATTGTGTATGTCCGCATCCTGCTTGACGGACTGCCCACAACCATTCTCGTCGGGCATGTTGAGGTGGAATATGCTAATGCTGATGGTAAGTTGTTTCTTCTTCTTTTTTTCTAATTAATAAATAGCCTATTTGGTATTGCATAGTTATTATATATATATATATATATATATATATATATATATATATATATATATAATGGCCATATATTAGTCTACTATATTAATTTCGCTTTTAAAAAATGTATTTAGTGTCTTACTGAATGTGTTTGTTGGTTTTTATATTATAAATGGACTTGTTTGTAAAAGTGTTAATGATATTAGACCCATTTAAACATGTATTTAATTAGTGGGAAATATTTTAGGAATCTATGCAGCCTCCAAGTCAGCATTTGCTGGTCTTGGGGAGTCATGCCACAACTGGATGCGGAAGACAGTGGCTATGGGTGCTGATGGAGCAGCTGTGAATCTTGGGAAGAAGGGAGGTGTATCAGTTAAACTCCAAGAGGAGGCAGGAAAGCACATCATCCCATTTCACTGCATGCCTCATAGGTGAGCTGATAATGGTCATTAACTCACAGGTTAACAAAAAACTAAGGCTCTCTGTCTTGATAGCAAACTAAATTTTCAGATTTGTACTCTATTTGCACATTATTTTAGATTGGAGCTTGCCCTACTCTCTGCTCAGAAGGATTCACCTTGGGTGGGCAATGTGTACAACCTGCTCCACTTAATTTGGAAGACCTATCACTTCAGCTCTAAATCCAGAAGGGAATTAAAATGCATCATCAAAAAATGCTGATATAGCTGGCAGAGCAAAGCATGTCAGTGTAAAGTATGGGTAGAAATGATCATGGCCTTTGAAACTGCGTGGAACTTTACCTGCTCTTTCATACCTGTATAAATAATTATCTGCACAGTGCTATGTCTTACATGTATAGATATTGCTCCTGTAAAGTGAGGAAAGGGAAGGTATAAATTTATTGCTCTTTGCCATGTTAAGACTACAACAAAGTTATGTTTAGATGGAATCACATTAACAGGCAGTCAGCAGCTTGAGGAACCTGATCCTCAACATTGAGGCAATGGCTGTGAGGCCATGTCCAGGTGGAAAACTGGCTTCCTTTCATGCAGCCATGAAAAGGCAGAGAGATGCTAGGGAGCAAGAGCAGGAGCAGGAAATGCAGCCTCAGTTTATGTTTTGGGTACAACCTTTATAAAAGTTTTTCAAGCGTTTAATTGAACATTCAGTTGATGATCATACAGGAAAGTGTTACTGATCATTTTAATTTGTGTCATGTAGGTAGGTGTCTTGTGCAGACAGGATATTACATGAACTGTAATGTTTTTAGTGTAGTGTAGTGAAATTATATATAAAAATTAACAGCATTTAGAATAATTTCATTAATATGCAATGTATACTCTTCATTTTAATTTGTCAAGGGAGTTCCTTTGAGGAAAGGAGAGGCAGAGTGTGGACACATATAAACACTGAAGCAGTGTTGAAGTTAACACTGAAGCAGTGAAGTTAACGAGATAATTAGGTGATTAACAAAGTGATGATTGATCATTATTGAAGACACCTGATGTTAATAAGCAGAATCACCAAAGGAGAAAACAAACATTTTAAGCAACCATTATAGTGGTCAGTGTTTGCATTAGTTGGGCTCTTGACCCTTAAATCATCAATATTAGGTCTTGTTTGGCTGCTGTATTTGAGTTGAAACAGCCAGACAAGCCAAAAGCTCAAGTCACCAGGTGATTATGTTTTAACATATTCATTGTTTGACGTAAATCACCTAGAGTCTAATCTCTAAGTTAGTTTTTTTTTTTTTTTGTTTATTGTAATAGCCTTGACAATCCACAGAAGATCCAGCACTTCCTATACATTTTGGAAAGATTTTTTTTTACAACCTGTTTAAAAAAAAAAAAAGTGTTTCACCTTGGCACACATAGACATCAAGAACCAGCCCATGAATCTCAACAATGGTGACAAACGGCATATTCAGATAAACAGATCAACTCTGAACTCTCATCATTTATTCATGCCGCAATGCATGATGGGAGTCATGGATGAGTTCTGATTGGCTACAACACGCTTTTTGATGGTCACCGTTGTTGTGATTCTCACACTGATTCTTCATGTCTGTGTCTAAATTAAGACAAACTTTTTTTTTCATCATCTGATTATGGCAAAACTGATTGATCTTTTGTTCACAGTTTTTTTTGTAATCTGTAAGGAAATTCTATGTCAAATACTCAAGACACTATATGATGATTAAGTCAAGCACAGTCAATGCCATCTTATTGATTTTGTTCTTTGCTTGTCTGGCTGTTTTAATTCAGTACTTGCAGCCAAACAAGACCTAATATTGATGATTTAAGGGTCAAGAGCCCAACTAATGCAAACACTGACCACTATAATGGTTGCTTAAAAATGTTGGTTTACTCCTTTGGTGATTCTGCTTATTAACATCAGGTGTCTTCAATAATGATCAATCATCACTTTGTTAATCACCTAATTATCTCGTTAACTTCAACACTGCTTCAGTGTTTATATGTGTCCACACTCAGAGTGTTAAATTAACACTGGGGATTTTGCTGTGTAGTGGGCAGTGCAGCTTTACCACTAAAATTTAAATCCATACAGCAAAATAAAACAGGCTGAGTGCAGATTAATATTTCTGAAATTATTTCTGTAAAATGCTTTAGGTTGCACAGAAGGCGGCCCAGTCAAGGACTATCATTTTGTTGGAATTTTTTTTTTTTTTAACTCATTTTAAAATAGAAATAGGTCACTACAGTACACTTAAAGAAACAAGAAGTAACAACGTGACAAAAGCTGTAAAGCATTTTAAAGCCTTAAATCTATTGTTTGAATAATTGTAACTACTTGTTATGAACATGTATTTTTCTTATGGCTTTTCCTATATTATTATTATTTTACTAATAAAATAGGAAAAGCATATAATATTATGTTCATTATTTTGTTCTAAAGATTGAAAATATAAAATAATGAAAATAAATAAATATATAAAAGGACTATTATTTTGTTAAACAGAACAGAGGAATGTCACAGGTCCAGATTTGCTTTAACAATTGGCGGAAAGGGGCGTTTCGTGAACGCCCACATGTGGAAAATGAATTTTTAAGTTGTTTATTCATTTTCTACCAGTGAAACAATAAAACTAAAAAAATCAAGCCGAAATCTCATTTTTTTGTTTTTCTGAACAAATGAAAAAACGAATAAATGAGCCGTTTTCTCGTTTCGGCTTATTTCATTACAAATTGAAAAACAAATGATCAAAATGTACACGGACCAGTTAAGTTTTCTTTACTGGTTCTTGATGTCTGTGTGTGCCTGAACATATACAAAATATATAGCAATTTGTGCTTATAGATGCTCTCCACTTCTGTTGGCATCTCATAACACTTACTACAAGAACACCACCACTTTTGAAGAGATCTCTGTCTCCCTGAAGCTTGAAGACTTGCTGCTGCTGCGGCTGCTTCCTCCATCTGTCTGACTTCTTGCTCTGAATATTCTGGTTCAAATAAATATGGTCGGGCCAAAAAAATCACGTTGTCTGATGATATATAAAAATCGTCTTCCATTGTGATGACCTGTACTTCTAAATATCTTTAGATCTTCACAGTGCCAGTGAACACGTCCGCAATCTCTGTGCGCTGTGTAAACAAATGAGTGATGTTTAAGTGCAGATTGTTTCCGGCGCTTGTGTACATTACGTCAGAGCACGTACATGTCACGCGCCAGATGCTGTGCATGTGCTCAGGACAGTAGGACATAGCGGTGAATCAGAGGTAAAAAATTATATAAATACTGTTCAGTTTCTCGCACAGACCAATCGTTTCGTGTCTTAGGAGATCAGTGTATCGTCAGTGTATTGGTTTTGTTTGTGTATGTTTTTTTTACTCTCAAAGATTTGGGAGCCATTGACTGCCATTATATGACTGACAAACTGACAGACGGTTTGAGTTAAAAATATTTGTTTGTGTTCTGCTGAATTAACAAAGTCACCTACATCTTGGATCCCCTAGGGGTAAACAGACGAACATCAAATTTTCATTTTTGGGTGAACTATCCCTTTAAGTCTGAATCGTCTGTGTTTTACTGCTGCTGTGGATAGAGAAGAGGAGGGGGGGAAACACAATCCAAAAATGGAGATTCTGGCCTCCATTGATAAAAAAAAATTAACCAATCACCATTCAGTATTTCCATGCGTCAGCAGAGCGGCTCTATTTCCTTATGGTTTCCAAAATTTACAGAGGATGCTAGCCTACCTTGGTTTATCAACCAATCACTGTTGAATATTTTAATCGCAAATACATTTTTATAAAGCTCCCTTTTGAGCAGCAACTAAAAATAATAAAATGAAAGAAGACCCACGCCTAATCTGGACATAAAACAACCTTCATCAGGCAGCTGAACACACTGTTTTAGAAACAAATTATTTAGCAAAACCGAGTGGCTAACAAGCTCAGTGAACTTGAACAAACTCTTCTGCTGGCCTTGTCTTCTATTTGTCGAATCAACTGGAGGATTCAATCCATGGATTACGACTGGTTCCTACGATATGAAGAATTTAGCAAGAGCTGTGGAAAGACATGCAAAGTCTCGGAGCCACATATCTTCTGCTCTTAAGCTGAAGCCAGGCTGCTGCCATTGGGGTACAGTGGCATAATGAGCAGATGGCGAAAAAACGTGATCTTCTGTGCAAACTGATCATTGCGCAATGAACACATGCATTTCATGGTCATGACGAGTCTGTGACAAGTAAAAACTAAGGGAATTTTGTACAACTTCTAGAAACCTTTTCAGAGTTCGACCCAGCACTTGCAAAGCATCTGAAAACATCACCATTTTCAAAGGTACTTCAAAATCAATTCAAAACGACATAATTGAGAGTATTTGTGCACTGTTGTGCAGAAAAGAGAAAAATATGAAGAATTTCAATGTAGTAATCCTCATACAGTATCAGTGACAGTTTGTTTGGAAGTCAAATCCTTCTTAAAATAATAAATAAATAACTTACTGACGCTCCTGCAATCACAGTATAATTATTAATCAATATTTTTTTAGTGCGATTAAAACATGTTTGAGATTGTTAACAGTACAGCCGATACTGTTGATGGTGAAATAGTTCAACGTTACTTCCATTCATCCATTGACAAATTGCCAGGACTATTTGCGAAACTATAATATGTGATTTAAAGTGAAAACTTTATTAAATAAGAGCTAAAGTCTACAGTTAGCCTAATGGTTGAGATGCTAACGGACTTTTTCCGGACACTAAACCATTTAACTCTTTCTCCGCACCAGTTTAAATGCAACTCGAATGTGCAACGCACATGCCCATTTAAAAATGCAGCGTTTACATAAATACATACATGAAGTACAACATACAGATGTCAGAATGACACATAGAAAGTCCTTAAACTTGATAACCTATTGTGTAAGTGGATAGTGTAGGCCTAATGTAGGTAATCAAACTGTAAATGGAATGAGAATATAAAAGCAGTATTAGCAGAGAATGTGAAACAATTTTTTACGTAATTTTATAACAGGTTATAATATAAAATATAAAATAATATACTATACTATAATATAATGTAATAATAGTTTTAGAATATTTGTTTATTTATTTACTTATTTAAATATCTAACAAAAAACTTACCAGAAATTGTAAACAAAGCGTAAAACAAAAGTAGGCTATCTATTGCAAAACGCATTAAAGACAAACATACATAATGTACAATGGGAGATTTGGCACGGTTGTATTTTGGTACTGTCATGACGTTTGTAAGAAATAAATAAATATTTTTTAAACATTCACCCATCATTCCTGTCCATGCATCGATACCCTTTCCCCGCCTTTCATTTGTGTACACCACAGACTGGTTTATACTCTGAGCTGTAGCTTGTGATGACAATTAACATTTTATATTAGATTCAAATATACTGTATCAATTAAATGAGCAAAGACAACTAAAAGTAAGGATTCACAT
>NW_026129754.1:0-36834 GCF_022985175.1 Labeo rohita | reverse complement strand
TCACCAGGTCTGATGCGTGTGCAAAGTTTCCTGACTTTTCGGGCATGTTTAGGCCCTCAAAAATGCGATTCATTTTGGAGAAGAAGAAGAATAAAAGTAATAATAATAATAATTAAAGCTGCAAGCAGCGATGAAAGGGCCCTCGCACCCGGGCTCACCGCCGATCGGTGGCGAATGGTGGGCACTATGCTTTTCACATAGTAAATTTAGGAGGAATCTGTTAAAGCTTGCAGCTTTAATTATTTATTTATTTTTTTTAAATGAATATTTGCAAATCGCCTTTCCTAATAATGTGCTAGTTTGCAAGTTCCACAATGAATGTGGCTAAAGTTAACAGTCCCACACCATGTCTAGACCTGACATGATCTCGTTCTATTTATGATCTACTGACACAAAGTTCAGTAAGCTTTGTTGCGTCCACTACACTATATTAAGGATTACTTTGTAGAGGGTTTATGAAGGTGTTTTTAATGACTAATAAGTCATGTACAAATGCATTTTAAAACCTTTTTTGGGCAGTTATAACTGCATGGATAAGAGTGGTGACTTGGTGAGAATGGAAGAGGGGGCAGGGTGAAAAGTAGCTCATTTTCATTTAATAGGACATGCACTGAAACGAGTCGCTGTGAACAGAGCTGATTTTGACAAGGTAAAAAGTGTATTTTTTACACTACCATTGAGAAATTTTAACCAGAGTATATTATAAGCTTTTCATGTAGACTCTAAAAATATTTATATCAGCTTGAGGAAAATTGGCATCCAATGACCCATTTAAGAAAACTGCTGGGAGCTGAAAAGAAATCACTCATTAATAACACATTAAATGTGTGTTTGTGTGCATGAAGTGATGATCAAACTCACCTGATACTGTCAGTGTAACTGCATCACTTATTTGTGACCAATCTGATCTTTTTAATCCTTTACAGGAGTATTTACCTGTGTCGGACTCAGTAACAGAACTGAATGTGTGTTCCTGTAGTTCACTAAAAACACTGGTTAAACCGTTTTTATACCAGTTGTAGCTCCAGCTAGTGACTCCTTCACCAAATATGTCACATCTGAGAGTGACTGTGTCTCCTCTGAATACATGTTGAGCAGGTTTAATGGTCACTTTGGCTTTTGGTATTTCTGTACAATGACAACAATTCACAATGAAAATAATGTGATAATATAATAAAAAAATAAAATGCTACTATAACAATAGCTGCTTTTACTGTATAAAAAGTTTATTGCAAAACACACATGCTATATCAGGTTAGACTGAAGTGTTGTGCTATAGCTGTTATAATCAATTATTTAATGTTTTATAAAACATTTTCACTAATTTCTCAGAGCAATTCATTATGTGAGGAAATATATGTGCTGTGTATTGTCACTGCTACTGTAAATTGTTCCTCTAGTCACAACACAGAAGAAACTTGTTAAAAAGATGCTTTTACAATCAATAAAAATCATAACACTCTTTTCACAGCTAGATTGTGTAGTGTCATGTGACTATGTGATGGAATTCACTCACCTTCAGTTTCAGAGTGAATGATTGAAATCAGCACTAAAAACACAAAAAGAAAATGTGAGCATTGAGCTGACATTGTGTATATTATATTAGCCATATGAAGGTGTATTCTTCTTCCTTTGCTTAAAAAAGACCATAAATTTACTCTTAAATGTTTCTCAGCTTCACAACACAAGTTCATTTTTTTTTAAATTTACACAATTCTCAGCCTCACACTTTTTGCAAAACACTACACACATTGTTTTGCAAGACACTAAACACACTTCTGTACATTAGACACAGAAATCTAACACAATGTCATTGTTTACCATTTTAAGGCACTGCTTTCCAAAATACTACACACATGAACCAACTGATCAAACACGGCCATCAGGTGTGCAGACACTTCGGTGCTTAACTGTAAACTCAACAATCAAGATGTAAGCTCAAGATTTGTCTTCAACAAAAAGGAAAGGCAGTGTTGCAGTAGAGGAAGAGCAATAGGGAGAAACATTTTAAATGTCCCGGGCCAACATGGTGTAAACTTCACAATAAATGCTGCAATCAGACAGAATGGGGTCCACCATCAGCATGCCAAAATAGGTCCTTACAACACGTTACACATACTCACATTTTTGGACAGGCTATTTGAATAATGCAACCACAAACTGGTTCTAAAGAATTGCAGTGATGTACTAAAGGACTTTACAATGTGGTGAGAAATAAATACTTTCATCAGGGTGCAGTACTTGTCTCGTGTTGTGTTTGGTCAATACATTCATGTTTTTTTTTTTTTTAACAACATCTTGCAGTTTTGTTTGTTTGTTTGTTGTTTGTTTGTTTTTCAGCTGCTTACACACATTTTAATTATGCCTCTTTTAATCAAATCTTTACACAAAAATCCCAAAAATATATCTGTACTATTTAAAAATAACACTTTTCTATTTGAATATATTTATTCCTGTGATTTCAAAGCTTTTTAGCATCATTACTCCAGTCACATGATCCTTCAGAAATCATTCTAATATTCTGATTTGCTGCTCAAAAACATTTATTATTATTATTGTTGTTATTATTATTATTATTATTATTATTATTATGCAAAAAACAAAAAACAAACAAACAAAAAAAAAAACAGCTGAGTAGATTTTTTTCTGGTTTCTCTGATGAATAAAAAGTTCAGAAGAACAGCATTTATCTGAAATAGAAATCTTTTGTAACATTAGAAATGTCCTTATCACTTTTGATCAATTTACATTTTTTTCCAACTGCTTACACACAAAATCTTTACTTGTCACACAGTTTCTAAAACCTGACACTCAAACACCAGAACCACACACCAAATCTGCAAAACCATACACTAATTCTTGGCCTTTTCAATTTCATAAAACACTTTTTGCAAAACACAACACACAATTCTTTATGTAACACAAGAATCTAAAAGGAAGTATCTTGATTTTCTATTTCAAACACAACCAATCAAAATGCCACACTAATTCATCAGTGCCTCACACTAACACCTCACTTGTGCAAACACTCATTGCTTTACTTAACACCAACCAATCATGGCTTTAGAATAGGCCTTGGAATAATCACCTTTTTCAAAATTATGAATTATGCAATGCATATTGTGAAATATTTAAACTATTTAAAATAACTGTTTTCTATGTGAATATATTGTAAATATGTAATATATTGTGATATAGACAAAAAGCTTTTGAATTTACAGCATCAATACTCCAGTCTTCAGTGTCACATGATCCTTCAGAAATCTTTCTTATATGCTGCTTTGCTGTTCAAGAAACATTTATTATTATTATTATTATTATTATTATTATTATTATTATCATTAATATTTAAAGCAGTTAAGTACCTTTTTTTCAGGATTCTTTGATGAATTTCTATATAAATGCTGGTCTTCTGAACTTTCTATTCATCAAAGAAACCTGAAAAAAAATCTACTCAGCTGTTTTCAACAAAATAATAATAATAATAATAATAATAATAATAATAAATGTTTTTTATTTTATTTTTTTCTGAGCAAATCAGAATATTAGAATGATTTCTGAAGGATCATGTCACTGCAGTAATGATGCTAAAAATTCAGCTTTGAAATCACAGGAATAAATTACATATTAAAATATATTCAAATAGAAAACAGTTATTTTAAATAGTAAAACTAATTCAAAAGTTTACTATTGTTGCTGTATTTTGGATCAAATAAACGCAGACTTGGTGAGCAGAAGAGACTTCTTTAAAAACAATAAAAATCTTACTGTTTAAAAACTTTTGACTGGTAGAATATTTATTTTCTTTCGTACTGTATTCACAACCACAAATGCTTACAGTAAAATAATAATAATAATAATAATAATAATAATAATAATAATAATAATAATAATAATAATAACAGTTTGGTTTCCATCTTACTTTTTTATGTTTACCATATTTTTCAACATCTCTCTGCCAATTACTTTCAGTCTTGTACAGAAATATACATAGGAGCTCATGAAAGAAGAGCTTTAGGTTTTGAATAAATGTGTGTATATGATATATCCAAAAATATAGTATTATGGCAAAGGTGTTTCCAACGTAAAACAAATGTTTGCTTTTGAGACGAGTTTGATATTTTGAATGCAGTGCTTCATTTTGCAAGAGATTTGAGGCATTTTACATTTTGTGTGTGCAATTCTTAGATTTGTGTGTAAAGTTTTGAAAAAAAAGAGGCAAAGTTTTGAAAATGTGTGTAAGCAGTTGAAAAAAACTGTAAATCACCCTTGCTAAATAAAAGTATTAATTTCTATAATCCCCTATATTATGATTGGCTCCAAGCTTATGAATGGTATAATGTATAATGTTACAAAAGCTTTTTATTTCAGATTAATGATGATCTTTGGATCTTTCTATTCATCAAAGAATCCTGAAAAACATTTCGTCTCAACTGTTTTAAATATTGATGATAATAATAATAATAATAATAATAATAATAATAAATATAGCTGCACACAGTGATTATGGGGCCAAGCCCCATATGGCCATTTTGAGCATTTTTGAGCAATGGATTTTATTTGGATACTTTTAAACAATTTATATTTGCCATGGTGAAACACTTGGTACACAATGAATTTGTTAAAAGTCTTTAAAGCTATAGCTTTTGATTTACATAGCATGCCACTCATAAACGGTGGTTTATTCAGAAATATTTAATTAGACTTATTTAAGTAATTTATTATTATTTTAAATAATTTGTTTTAGCTGATCCAGGCTGATCCTTTCTACCACCCTTCCCCTCTCTACATACCTTCCTCTTCAGTGATTAGCCCCTAATAATTATAATAATAAAACCAACGGATATAGGTGCCTATGGTTAAACTTGCTATACATTGAATTTGTAAAAAATTTTCAAAGCTTTAACCTTTTGTTTTACACAGCATGCAAATCATACACTGTGTTTTGTTAAATTTAACAGAGTTGTTGAAAGTAGAACTTCAGCAACTGGCTCAAAGTGAAACAACATTACACACGATTTTATAAAGCTGCACCAGACAGGACTCAAACCCACAACCTCCAGGTCAAGTACCTGTCACTCAACTTGTTGCGCCACTGAGGAGATGGGTAGTCACACAGATGCTGAAGTTCACAAGCTCAAATGAGAATCAATTCAAATTAATGAATTTTCACATAAATGAACTGTGCCACATTTAACAGATTGAGAAGAGATTGTCCTTGGAAAGGTATAATGTCTGCAACAGAAACAACTTCTGCATCACTCCTTGCCACAGTACCTCTTGCGGTCTGGGCATGCATCACACTGAGCGCCACCATGACATAAAGCATCCAGGATCCATAGTGTAACGCATTGAGCTAGTCACTCAGGCACATTCACCAGACTACTAAGGAGAGGTTTCAGTGTTAGACTGAGCTCACCAAAAGCATGGCTTAGCATTTTAGGCAGATTAGCACACTAAGATAACTTAAAGGGTCATCAGATGCTAAGTTCACTTTTACATGTTGTTTGAACATTAATGTGTGTTGGCAGTGTATGTACAAATCTACCCTATAACGATAAAAATCCATGCAGTGGTTTGTAATTAATCTGTAAAAATAATATTCCCTTTTTCAAATCAAGCCATTTTCAGATGCCTGTCGTTGTGGTGTCACACCCACAGAGGCCGCTCCCACGATAGTTGATTGACATACCTCAGATCAGTTGTAACAGTCCAACCTGCATGTTTCGATGCTGGAGCAGGAATGTAAGTTATACAAGAATTGAGCGATTGAGGTGTTGTGTTCCCTGCTGAAAAAACCCCTGCTAAAACCAGCTTAGGCTGGTTACCTGGTTTTAGCTGGTTTAAGCTGGAAGTAGCTGGTTTTAGCTGGTCTCCCAGCTTGGCCAGGCTGGTTTTAGCTGGTTAAGCTGGAAGTAGCTGGAATTAACTAGTTTTAGCTGGTCTCCCAGCCTGGCCAGGCTGGTTTTAGCTGGAAGTAGCTGGTTTTAGCTGGTCTCCTAGCCTGGCCAGGCTGGTTTTAGCTGGTTAAGCTGGAAGTAGCTGGTTTTAGCTGGTCTCCCAGCCTGGCCAGGCTGGTTTTAGCTGGTTAAGATGGAAGTAGCTGGAAGTATCTGGAAGTAGCTGGTTTTAGTTGGTCTCCCAGCCTGACCAAGCTGGTGTCCATTTGACCTAATTACAAATTAATCAGTTTGTTTCACTTACTGACAAGGTTCAATTCAAGGTATGTTTAGTATCATAATCAGGTAGACTAGATGATACATCTTAAATTATTCTAGTTGTTAATGATAATATATCTGAGAAGAGTCTAAAATAAATTGTAGTATAAAGTATAGCATAAAATCAAGCTAGCACTCAAAAAATCAGCATAGCGGCTATAGGCGGAAAATCCTACGGTAATAATTACACGCTTCACTGACAACAGTTGTGATTCACTAGAGCGTCGCGTTGTTCAGCACACTTTCTCATGATTATTTTATGATGTAAATCAAATTTGCACAAGCAGTCATCTGTTAACAGGGGCGCCGAAATGAAACGCGTTAAGTCTCGCAACTCACGGTCATCCTGTTCACGGAGGATCAGTGTATGTCACGTAAACTCTGAACGATGCTGTTAAAGCGGTTAACGTAAGCAGTGAAGATGTGCGAGAACCTTTGATAACTTGCTACTTCGCTTAATTGTTTGATTGTAGTGCTTTTTTCTAACTTTGGTTTAAAGAATGAGTTAATCCAGCCCATCTTCCTGTCTGGCTTTTTCGCAGCATATATTCACTCCAAAGTAACTTTCCCAGGAGGAGACAGATGGAGATTTGGAGTTCATTCAAAGGTAATTGTTGCATTCTAAGAAACTGAATACCTGAATTTTACATGTAGATTGTTAGAAGATGTTTCTCAACCCCAGAAGAGAGATGATTTTTAAGGGAGAATGATTCAGATATCTCAAAACCTAAAACTAATGTGAATTGCATATTGTCTGTTTCCTGACCGATCTGTAGGTATTTACGAGGAACAAAGATGTTGAAAGGAAAAGTTCCATCTAAAACCACAGGGCAAATGGTACAGAAGAAACCGGTTGAAGTGAACCCAAGTTGCCACTCTTCTTTGCAAAGTGAAGGATTTTCATTGGAATTTCTAAAGTAAGACATACACACATACCAAGATCTCCTTTTTCCTTTTATTATATTCTTTTATTATCTACATTGCCGTTCAATAGTTTGGGATTAGTACAATTTTTTATGGTTTTTATTAAATAAGTCTTCTGTTAATCAAAGCTGCATTTAATTGATCAAAAATACAGAAAATTAATTGAAAAATTAAACAAAAGTAATGTTGTGAAATATTATTGCAATTTAAAATATAGTTTTTTTTTTGTCTATTTTAATATACTTTAAAATGTAAGTTATTTCTGAATTTTCAGCATCATTACTCTAGTCTTTTCATTACTCCAGTGTAACATGATCCTTTATAAATCATTGTAATATGCTGATTTATTATCAATTTTAGAATAAAATAGAAATATTTATTATATTTATTTATTTATTTATTTATTTTTTGGAACCTGTGATACTTTTCTCAGGATACTTTCATGGATAAAAAACGTTTTTTGTTGTTGTTGTTGTTGTTGTTGTTGTTTTTTATTTTATCCAACAAGTATGTGTTAAACTGAAATTGATAGTAAAGACTTCTATTGTTAGATAAGATTTCTGTTTTCTGTTATCTATTTGTTGAGAGGTAATCTAATTTTTCTATTAATTCATGCATGCACTATATGTAACCTTTTGGCAGCCCATGACCAAAATTTTCCGGTCAACTAGTAGTCATTTATTTTTAAGAGATTAGTCGACTAATTGCATATTAATAAACTATATAATTTATAATAATGAACCTTTAATTGCCTATAGCCCATCAGCGCTCAAGCGCACACAAAGCCACAGAACACTGGCAGAAGTAATGATTATGAATGTGTCAGGTAAAGAAAACAGCAAAGAAGACTGCATTAACATTATAATAATTCATTAATATGTGTTTTCTGTATTTTCGGCTGCAGTGATAAAGTTGATAACACTTGTCATCTCTACAGTGGATGTGCACGTTTGAATGGATTACACAATCTGAAAATATTTGTTTTCCATTTTAACTGGCTTATTTAAAAGTAGACATTTCTATAGATACATTTTTCATGTCCGTGAAGCAAGCATAGAGTTTCAGTTTTTTTTTTTTGTTGTTGTTTTTTTTTTTTTTTTTTTTTTTTTTTTGGACACCCTCAAGTTCATAGAGACCTAGGGCCAGAATTACATCATGGACTTCACCACTTCCTGTGTTTTTTTTTTTCTAGCATCTAATGAAATTTTGATAGACTAATGGTTAATTGATGATCAGAACTCAGGAGGCAGCCCTTGTAACCATAGTCAATTTAGCTAAAAACAGCTAAAAATAGTTAATGCTAATATATTCATATTCATATCCATCCATGTATACTCATTTATCAATAAAATAGCTACATTAATTAAACACCTACAGAAATATCCAAATGGAAGTGTGTGTGTGTATATATATATATATATATATATATATATACACACACACACACTTCCATTTGGATATATAAATTTTATCTTTATTTTAGCAATAAAAGGAACAACTATTAGGGGCATGTTTCTAAATTATTGCAAGCTATGTCTGAAAAAAAGGAAAATGTGCAATAAAGACATGTCACTACAGTTTGTTTTTTTAAGTAGTTTTACTTGTTGAAAATTAATAATCTAAATAATTTCTTTTTTAAGTCTGTTTCAGTGACTGGCGGAAACAAAAGGAGCCTGAAAGAAGAGAGAGAGAAGAGGGAGAAACAAGTGGGGCATTACATATACAAAAAAATATATATATATATACAATAATATAATATAATAAAAAAAAAGAAAAATGAGAATGCATAATATGTTAAGAATTCTGTTATTGTTCATCTTCACCATTAATTGTTAATATAGTTTTAGAATTGTAATTGTAATTCATTATTATTTTGTAAATATTTTGTAAATATTTGTTATTAAAGGGGCTGTAAGATCAAATAAAAATTGTTGTAATGGTTCCTTGTGGTCCTGCAGATTATTAAAAGTAAACATATTACTTATTTGTCACATTATTTGTCAGGAAAATTGGGGCAGACACTATGTAATCAATGAATCATTAAACAAACATTTTGACCAGCTAAGACCAGCCTGGCTGACCATCTAAAACCAGCTAAGACCAGCCTGACCAGCTTAAACCAGCTAAGACCAGCTTGACCAGCTTAAACCAGCTAAGACCAGCTTGACCAGCTAAGACCAGCCTGGCTGACCATCTTAAACCAGCTAAGACCAGCTTGACCAGCTTAAACCAGCTAAGACCAGCTTGACCAGCTAAGACCAGCCAGGATGACCAGCTAAAACCAGCTTGACCAGCTTAAACCAGCTTGACCAGCTAAAAAAAGTGGTCAAAACCCCTCTAAAACCAGCTTGGACGACCAGCTTAAACCAGCTTGGGTGACCAGCTTAAACCAGCTTGACCAGCTTAAGCTGGTTTAAGCTGGTTTTTTCAGCAGGGTCGCGGGAGGATTTCACACATTCCCCGGCCTCATAGCGGCTACAGGTGGAAAATCTCTGGGTTCCTACGGTAATAATTACACGCTTCATTGACAACAGTTGTGATTCACGGCAACGTCGTGTTGTTCAGCACACTTTCTCGTGATTATTTTATGATGTAAATCAAATTTGCACAAGCAGTCATCTGTTAACAGGGGCGCCGAAATGAAAGGCGTGACGTTACTTAAGTCTCGCAACTCGCGGTCATCCCGCTCACGGAGGATGTAAACTGTCACGTAAACTCTGAACGGTGCTGTTAAAGCGGTTAACGTAAGCAGCGAGATGTGCGAGAACCTTTGATAACTTGATAATTCGCTTATTGTTTGATTGTAATGCTTTTTGCTAACTTTGGTTTAAAGAATGAGTTAATCCAGCCCATCTTCCTGTCTGGCCTGTTCGCAGCATATATTCACTCCGGAGTAACTTTACCAGGAGGAGACAGACGGAGATTTGGAGTTTGATTTGTAGATATTTAAGAGGAACAAAGAAGTCGAAAGGAAAAGTGCCATTTAAAACAACAGGGCAACTGGTACAGAAGAAACAGGTTGAAGTGAACTCAAGTTGCCACTCTTCTTTGCAAAGTGAAGGATTTTCAGTGGAATTTCTGAAATGTAAGACATACACACATACCAAGATCTCCTTTTTCCTTTTATTATATTCTTTTATTATCTACATTGCCGTTCAGTAGTTTGGGATTAGTACGATTTTTTATGTTTTTTTATTAAATAAGTCTCTTCTGTTAATCAAAGCTGCATTTAATTGATCAAAAATACAGAAAATTAATTGAAAAATAAAAAAAAAAAGTATTGTGAAATATTATTGCAATTTAAAATATATATATATTTTTTGTCTATTTTAATATACTTTAAAATGTAATTTATTTCTGAATTTTCAGCATCATTACTCTAGTCTTTTCATTACTCCAGTGTCACATGATCCTTTTTAAATCACTGTAATATGCTGATTTATTATCAATTTTAGAATAGAACAGTTAACTGCTTAATACACACACACACACACACACACACATATATATATATATATATATATATATATTTATTTATCCATATACTTTAATGGATAAAAAAAGTTTTTTTGTTGTTTTTTTTTTTTTTTTTTTACTTTTATCCAACAAGTATGTGTTAAACTGAAATTGATAGTAAAGACTTCTATTGTTAGATAAGATTTCTATTTTCTGTTTTCTATTTGTTAAGGGGTAATCTAATTTTTCTATTCATTCATGCATGCACTATATGTAACCATTTGGACAGCCATGACTAAAATTTTCTGGTCAACTAGTAGTCATTTATTTTTAAGAGATTAGTCGACTAATTGCATATTAATAAACTATATAATTTATAATAATGAACCTTTAATTGCCTATAGCCCATCAGCGTTCAAGCGCACACAAAGCTTGCCACAGAACACTGGCAGAAGTAATGATTATGAATGTGTCTGGTAAAGAAAACAGCGAAGAAGACTGCCTTAACATTATAATAATTCATTAATATATGTTGTCTGTATTTTTGGCTGCAGTGATAAAGTCGATAACACTTGTCATCTCTACAGTGGATGTGCACATTTGATTGAATGGATTACACAATCTGAAAATATTTGTTTTCCATTTTAACTGGCTTATTTAAAAGTAGACATTTTGCTTTCTATAGATACATTTTTAATGTCTGTGAAGCAAGCATGGAGTTTCTGTTTTTTTGACACCCTCAAATTCATAGAGACCTAGGGCCAGAATTACATCATGGACTTCACCACTACCTGTGGATTTTTTTTCTATGATTAAGCATCTAATAAAATTTTGATAGACTAATGGTTAATTGATGATCAGAACTCAGGAGGCAGCCCTTGTAACCATAGTCAATTTAGCTAAAAACAGCTAAAAATTGTTCATGCTAAGATATTCCTATTCATATAATTATCCATGTATGGTCATTTATCAATTAAATAGCTACATTAATTAAACACCTACAGAAATAGCCAAATGGAAGTGTATATATATATATATATATATATATATATATATATATATATATACACACACACACTTCCATTTGGATATATCAATTTTATTTTTATTTTGGCAATAAAAGGAACAACTATCAGGGGCATGTTTCTAAATTATTGCAGGCTATGTCTGGAAAAAAGGAAAATGTGCAAGACATGACACTATAGTTTGTTTTTTTTAAAAGTAGTTTTACTTGTTGAAAATTAATAATCTAAATTATTTCTTTTTAAAGTCTGTTTCAGTGACTGGTGGAAACAAAAGGAGCCTGAAAGAAGAGAGAGAGAGGGAGGCAGAAGAGGGAGAAACAAGAGGGGCATTACATATCCCAAAAAAATACAAGATATAATAAAAAGCAAAGAAAAATGAAAATGCATAATATGTTTAGAATTCTGTTATTGTTCATCTTCACCATTAATTCTTAATATAGTTTTAGAATTGTAATCATTCCAATTATTTTGTAAATATTTTGTAAATATTTGTTATTAAAGGGGCTGTAAGATCAAATAAAAATGGTTTTATGGTTCCTTGTGGCCCTGCAGATTATTAAAAGTAAACATATTACTTATTTGTTGCATTATTTGTTAGGAAAATTGGGGCAGACACTATGTAATCAATCAATCATCAAACAAACATTTTTACCAGCTAAGACCAGCCTGGCTGACCAGCTAAGACCAGCCTGACCAGCTTAAACCAGCTAAGACCAGCCTGGCTGACCAGCTAAAACCAGCTAAGACCAGCCTGACCATCTTAAACCAGCTAAGACCAGCCTGACCAGCTAAAACCAGCTAAGACCAGCCTGACCAGCTAAAACCAGCTAAGACCAGCTAAAACCAGCTTGACCAGCTAAAAAAAGTGGTCAAAACCCCTCTAAAACCAGCTTGATAAACCAGCTATGACCAGCCTGGGAGACCAGCTTAAACCAGCTTGACCAGCTTAAGCTGGTTTTAGATGTTTTTTTTCAGCAGGGTTGCTGGATGTAATAATGAACGTAGTGGTCATCATTTACTCCCGACATCTGAGCTGCTGAAAATGCAGTGGATTATGTTATGTAAAAATCTGTTAAGTCATTACTGTGCGGCTCGGTCCAAAGATCATATGAACAGATTTTGGTCAAAATTGGGGAAAAAATTGAAAAAGGAGTAGTGAAAAAACTGTTTTTCATTTTCTTCAATATGGCCGACAGACACACTGATGGAAAATGACAAAGGAGACATCGTCAGAATCAGCATAACCCAGGGAATGAAATGATACAAAACTAACAAAATTTGGACAATGTTTCCAAAGTTATACAATAGTATGTTCCTGCACAACCGGAGGCTGCAGTTTCAGGACCACAGTTCTAGGACCGCATTTCTAAGACCCTATTTTTTGTGACAGCGCCATCTAGAGGAGACTTGATTCAAGCATAAAACAAAAACTATTCATTTTTTATCTTTTCATCTTATTTTTAATGTAAGACCTGGTGTGAACTTGTGTATGAGGCGTGTCAGCAATCTCCATTTAGCCTATTTAGCTGTGCAAAACAGTTCATTGTTCTGCTGAATGTAATAAACTAGCATTTGTATTCAAATTATCTTACATTTATTAATGTACCAATAAACACCCTAATTTGTAGCGCAATTGTTACCATTTACCGCACTTTATGCGTTTCACACATCGGACGTGAATCGCTGTGCTGCGGCTAATGAACTGAAGTCTCGCAAAGATACAAGTCTTTCTTTACAAGAAAACTGAATTTAAAACCAGAATATATATAGAATATATTGAAATAAATTAGGTTAAATATTTCAATCGGATTTCCAATGTTAAGGGTATGTTAAGGGTTAGGAGTTGATTAGGACAATAATTAAGTGTATACAATTAAAGAACTACATATTTCTTTAAAATATAATAACATACAGAACTGAATAGCAAGCACTATTAAATAGTATAAAAAGCTAATACATACATAAATACAATAAATAAATAAAATAATACAAAAAACAAACAAAAAAACTATAGGGTCCTAGAAATGCGGTCCTGAAACTGCAGCCTCCAGTTGTGCAGGAACACCCTTTTATGTAACACACAAAAATCTAACAGGAAGAATCTTGATTTCCTTTTTCAAACACAACCAATCAAAATGCCACACCAATTCATCAGTGCCTCACACTAACACCTCACTTGTCCAAACACCAGAGGTGGGACTTTCACATCACAAGCAAGTCTCCCAATTCTCAAATCCCAAGTCCTTAAAAAGTTAGATTTAATGAGATAATTGACTAATTAAATGATGATTGTGCATTAGTGATGAACATGTGCTGTTATTGAGAATTACAGAGGATCAGATGTTGATGTTTTATTGGTTAAAATGATGCCACCATCATGGAGATCAGTGTTTGCTAAAGTTGATCACACTACAAACAAAACAAAACTATAATGCTATAAGCAACAGAAAAGATCAGTGTTTACCTGGGTCTTTAGTATATGGTTAGCTTACCTCGCTTCTTATCTGACAAGTTTTCAGGTTTGAGTCGTTTGTTCATTATGTGACAGCACAGTAAGCTTAACCAATGGAGTCTGAGCCAGAAAAATAATTGATTAGTTCATCCCTCGAGTCTTCGGGTTTGAGTCGTTCGTTCATCATGTGACAGCCCCATAAGGTGAAAGAACGACTCCAAAAACCCGAAGACTCGAAACAGGTGAACTAATTTCAGTACAGAACCTAATAGGATGTTGCGCATGCGCGACTGAACAAATCGCTCCCCGAGCCGACTCGTTCTTCCCAAGTCACATTAAAGATTTGTTCAAAATAAACTAATCATTCAAGAACGACCTACCACTAGTGAACATGCTGCCTTAAAATTTCAAGTTCACTCAACTTAAATATCCCTGTTTTTATGAAGTACAACTTAACATTACATGTTGAGTAAACCAAAAATTTTAAGGCACTATAAACAGTTTTATAAGTTGCAACAAGTTATTTATTTATAACAATGTAGTTACAGAAAATTAAATTTAAAACTAATGCATACATAGAAATAAACAACAATACAATTTAGACACACACAGACATCAAGAACCAGCATATGAATCTCAACAATGGTAACAATCAACACAGCGCTTCATGCTGCAATGCATGCTGGGTAACAACATAGTAAAAACTCCCATCATGCACTGCAGTATGAATAATTATTGTCACCACTGTTGAGATTTGTATGATAAGTGTTCATGTCTAAAAGCCTGAACCAATACAGTTTTTTTTTTTTTGTTTTCAATAGATAGCATTTGTTTAATCCTCTGCAGTCTGAGAGTGTTTTGCGGCCCTGGAGAAGTTTTGATATGCCCTAATATTTGTGCTTTTTTCAGTATCCTAAAAACATATTAATGGCTGAAGTCTAATTACATTGTAATCAGCACAAACTGGGCTACAATAATATGTAAGCAACATGAATGTACATGTGTTTTTGAGAAAACAACGTTTATGCATGGTTAGTGAAAATCTAATTTTTTTAAGTCACTAAAATAAGACCAAGAAACACATACAGAACATTTGTTCACAAGACTTTTAAGAACTGGATGTGGTAGTCTAGAGTTTTTTCTACAAAATGATGTGAAAATCATCTCATTCAGTCGTTCACAAAAAACAATATACTTATTTAAATTTTCTAAATTTTGTGATCGAAAGGGAATATGCGAGGGAGTGACAATGGCCATTGAATATTTAGTGATTCACACCTGAGAGACAAAAGGCCCTCCCCTAATGGCCCATCAATGAGACTGTGACTGTCAGGTAGGAAACAATGTGAGAAGATTCAGAGATTGGGGTTTTAGATTATCTGTATTTTATTTACAACACAGTATAATATAAACATACATTATGAAGGTCAAAGACACATTATTAAGCACACTGATCTAACCACAGAGATGTGAACAGACATTGTGTAATTCCTGAAAACTGTTTTCTGAATTCTGTTCAACAAGTGAAACAAGTAAATCATATCTGATATTTAAGTGCTTGCAAAACTCATCATCAGTAGCCAAGAAACTTGTTTTACCAATTGAATATCAGTGTGGTTGAAGATCTGATGTGGGTACAGCGCTTTCAGCTGAAAAGTTTGCAGGATTCATCTGTTGTGCAGGTATCAGATCACGAACAACTAAAGCAAAACAAAAAAACATCTGTGAGCATGTTAATATCAGGAGCAGTTTAAAGCATCCTTGCTATATAAAAGCATTAGTTCTATAATTTCTATCTCAAAAAATATTCATATAGGTATCTGGTCACTAAAATAAATAAATAAATGAATAAATCAGTGAGCATGTTGATAGGCCTGGAGCAATATTATTACATTAGCAATCACTAATACTGCCCATGTGATTTTATAGCTATCATATGCACACATGCTTTCTATTTATTATTATACATACAAAAACAACATCTGAGAAACTAAATTACTATTAAGCACATACACGTTTGAGCAGATATTTGCAGACAGAGTATTCAACAGTAAAGACTGGTCTAAGCATTCTTAGACATCTCTAAACATTAGCTTTACTTTAATGTCAATTTCTTTATGAAACATAAAACATTCCTGACGCCTTACAGATGCATTTAAAAGTTGCCTATGATGTTCCAAAATGTTGTACTCGATTTCACACATTTTAGTCAGGAACTATATTTTTGAACAAGTCCAACTAGTAAATGCATTCACGTTTATGTCACAACAATACATTATCTAATGCCAATAAGAAACATTACTTACACTGTATACCAGATCCTCTCGTCAGCTGCCTGTAGCCGTGCTCGCATTCTGTTTGTGAGATAAACAAGCTTAGCCTGTTCCTCTCAGCGTGTCATCTTCTGGAGTAAATACAAGGATTTTTCCTCTCAGCGCCATCTTCCAAAAATGAAAGTATCCGACACAAACACGTTTCTGCTTTGTTTATGAGTTCACATGGATGTTTGTAATAACAATAGCACCGAACAGCGCGTGGGCGTGATCTAATTAGACGTAATGAGCTCAGAGGGGAAAAACAGGAAATGATATTGGTTTCATACGGATTACTTAAACACAGAATATGTGTTTTCGATTAATCTTACTTCATTTAAAAGTAGACATTTCAAGCTTTCTATAGATATATCTCTCATGTTTGTGTGTCATGTAGTCACTGAGTTTTAGTTCATTTTAGTGACACATTTCAACTGGATATTTACAGAGACTGAGAAGACTGAAAGGACACCCTGTATATTTTCTTTATTTTAAAAAACTACGAACATTTGTTGATATGTTGAGCGTACACAAATAAAAGTAAACTTTCTACAGATTCAGGTGATGTATTACTTTATGTGTCCAATCGAAATTGAGGGAGCAGTTCAAGTTTTTTTTGCTGTCATCTGGAAAATATGCGAGTGCTCCTGCCGGCACCTTAGCCAACTCCAGGACGCTAATACAGCTTTTTTTTTTTTAACGTAGATCTATAATAACTTAATGTTACTCAATAAACCATAGAGAAACCACTTTATGATGTTAATGCACTATAAGCAGAAAGTGTAAGGTAATCTGTTTCTTCAAAGTTTGATTCAACAATGCACAACATTGTTATTGCTTAAAAGCAAATTACTTTAAATTAGTGAAAAGGTCAAGCGACCAACCAAAGCAAACCCTGACCACAGTTATGGTGGCATCATGTTTTTTTTTTCTTCTTCTTCTTCAGTTGATTCCAAGGCTGTGACTGAAGTCAGTTGTAGTACTTGTGTTTCTCTTTTCTTCAGTGATGTTGATTGTTAACAGCAGGTGTTCATCACTAATGCACAATCATCATTTCATTTGTATATTTATAAATAAATTTAACTCTTTGAGGACTTGGGAGACTTGCTTGTGACTGTAAAGTATCACCTCTGCCAAACACTCATTTGCTTTACTTAACACCAACCAATCATGGCTTTAGAATAGGCATTGGAATAATCACCTTTTTCACAAACATGTTTGGCTTCTGTCCAACCAAAACATCTGGAATATCTGGCTGTTATAACTCAATAATAGCAGCCAAAGAAAATCTAAAAGTAAAATAGTAAGTGTCAAGAGCCCAACTAATGTAAAAAACTGACCACTATAATGGTGACATAAAATTGTGATTTTCTCCTTTAGTGATTCTGCTTGTTAAAATCAGGTGTCTTCAATAATGATCAGTCATCACTTAATTAATCACTAATTATCTCATTAACTTTCCCCTCTGCTTCAGTGTTAATTTGACACTCTTCTGTGTTACTGTTAACACTCTTGTGTGTGGACTCAAATAAACTCCCGGGAGAGTTAATTTAACACTGGGCTTTTTGCTGTGTACAATTTAATTCAATACAATTCAATACAATTCAGTTTTAATCTTGCTTTCTTGTTTACTGTGAATTTTGCCAATTACGTTCAATCTTGTACAGAAATGTACATAGGAACTCATGAGGTTTTGAATAACTGTGTGTATATGATATGTCCAAAAATACATATAAGAAATGTTTGCTTTTCAGATGTGTTAGTGATATTTTGAATGCAGTGCTTCATTTTGCAAGAGATGTGAGGCATTTTGTATTTTGTGTGTGCAGTTCTTGGATTTGTGTGTAAAGTTTTGAAAAATAGAGGCAAAAGTTTGAAAATGTGTGTAAGCAGTTGAAAAAAAAAAACTAAACTAAAATTCAAAGAGAAAGCAGTTATTTTAAACAGTACAAAAATCACAATATTACTGATTTTTGCTGTATGTTGTATCGCATAAATGCAGGCTAGATAAGCAGAAAATAATAAAAAAAAAAAAAAAAAAAATCTTACTGTTCAAAAACTTTTGACTGGTATTGTACATCAACCATGTGTAGTTGGACAGAAACCAAACATAATTTTAAAAAACTGCGTGGAGGACTGCGTATGTGTCCAGATGAACACACACACACACACACACACAAAAACATGTTTAATATTTTACAGATTTCATCCTAGAGCAGAGAGACCTGTTTCAAGACCTGTTTCCAGTCTGATCACAAGAAGAGGAATAAAATAACTAACTTACTAACTGTGTACTAGTGAATGTCTAAGCAACAGAACTGATTCAATAAACACTTACAAAGTGCAAAAAAACAAAAAAAAAAAACAATGGCTGCCTGAACAAACAGACTGACCCAAACACAGCAAAGTGCTTTTCTCTTTCACAAACAGCACTAACTGCACATATTTTTTTCCTCATATATAGGGCTGGATTTGAAAATCTGAGAGCAGCATGAAAAGGAAAAAAAGTCCAGGTACACTAAATCACTTGATCCTATTCAAAATATAAGAGCAAAAAACATCCACTGAAATACATCCAGAGAAAGCAATACTCACAGAACACAAGAGGAAGTTGACTGAGCTCCATACTGACCGAATAATGACAGACAGTGAAAGACACAGACTGTTAAAACCTCAAGACTTCCTGATACCTACAGTCAGATCCAACATAATCACACATTAAACACATACAAATGCACCTCATGTGTTAGAGAAAATGTTGCTAACAGTTTTCAGAGTGTTAAACTGACTAACAGGTTTTTAGTCAGGTCAAGTTTTGGACAGAAATGTTGTCACAATGTTGTCAGTATCAAACTGAACAGCATCAAGTTTCCATTAAATAATATTCCTGTATGAACAAGTACAAGTAAACAATACTTTGATGGATATTTATTGTAATTATGGTATTAACTGTATTTGTAACTCTTTGAAAATAAATAAACCGAAACTAGTGATCAACTTCTGCTCTCACATTGGTTAATGCCACTAAGCTCAAACAGAACAAACCAAACCACAACTATGAGCTCATGTCTGTCTGTTTCTATTCTCTGACACTGATAATGTTGAGTTTGTCCCTGATATATTTGGCACTGATATATTTCTACCTGTTATATATCTGCCTGTTCATCTTAATCAATTTTTGCAGTTGAAGAAAGTAGGCTATAGCCTACATTATGTCAGATCTATCTATAGACTACAGACTAATTCCATTCTGTCTTAACCTTTAACTTCATAAAATTTGTTATGAAGAATTTTAAATCAACTTAATAACAAATACGCTAGGCTAATTAATTTTTGTCATAAGGAATTTACAAACATTCTTGATAACAAAAATTTCATTAAAAAAATAAATAAATCATAAATATAACAAAGTATGGGCCCGGGTAACTTTTGAGGTCTGGTACAAATTATGACATACAAAAATACATAGGCTATAGGCTCATACAGATTAATCATTAAAAAATCACAATCTGGATTCAAACACACGCAGTCTTATTGCTATATGTAGCCGTGGATCTAGAGAGAGCAGGTCTTGTCATGTAAGTTAAGCTTTATGTTTGGAACAGCTTCAGGATACATGGTAGGCTAAATTTCTGTGTTGGAAAAATTAAATAATAACTACTGTATTGGGATAAATGTTTATTAGAGCCCTGCGTGGGCCTCAAATATAGGCATTAGCCCAACCCTGGACCGAGGCGCTCAGGCCTATAGCTCGGCCCTTGTCTGACTCGAGCCTGTCTTTTTCCCCCTTTTCCCGAAAACAGCTTATACTGCTGTTTCATGTTGAAATAGTTCAGCTTTGTATGTAATGGCAAAGTGATTATATTCACTTCATATTAACATTTTCATATTTCGTACTTCATATTTCGTTTCATTAATTTAATTTAAATGAATTTAGTAAAAAAAGGTTTGGAGCGTTTTTTTTTTTTTTTTGCTCTTTAAATAAGTTTTTGTTTTTTAAACCAAGCAGCCATCGGAAGACTGTCATAGTCTGTTTCATCAATTTTTGCCTTCTCAAATCATCAAGACTTGCCTAAAATAAAATCGTATAGGCCTAAACGAGTTCAAGTATAAAACAATGTTAGTTGCAACATTAAACTTAGATAAATGTGTGCTGTTAGATGCATATCCAATCGTTTGTGCAGGGAGTGGAAGCTAAACCCACTTTGCAGGACATGGAGGCGCCAGCGCGATCACTTGCATTTTTTTCAGTGGAAACAATTAAAAATATTCCATCATTTTTGCTCATAAAGGTAAGAGTAATACATCATTCAGAATTGTTAAGGGTCTACTTTTATTTGTGTGCACTCACAATATCAACAAAACATTACAAACGGTGCTTTTATTAGGCTAAATAAATAAAACAAACATGATGTGCTTTCTGTCGTCTCAACAGAAGCGCTTCACGAAAATGAACCCAAACAGAGCAAATATATACCTCACAGACATGATACATAAATAGAAAGTTAAATCTATTACTTAACGAAATAAAACAAAAACTCTTTCATTATGTAATCTGAAATGATGCATTTCTATCTCGTATCTTTGAAACATGCATATGCATTGAAAGTGAAACCTAAAAAATCTGCGCGCATAAGGAAGCGAGTTTCAGAAAATGCACACAATCACAGAATCAAACTCACCTGATACTGTCAGTGTAACTGCATCACTCATTTGTGACCAGCGTGATTCTTCTGTCTCTGGTCCTTTACAGGAGTATTTACCTGTGTCAGACTCAGTAACAGAACTGAATGTGTGTTCCTGTACTTCACTGAAAACACTGGTTGAATCTTCTTTATACCAGTTGTAGCGCCAGCTAGTGACTCCTTCACCATATACACTATATTGCCAAAAGTATTCGCTCACCTTCCTTGACTCGCATATGAACTTAATTGACATCCCATTCCTAATCCATAGGGTTCAATATGACGTTGGTCCTCCCTTTGCAGCTATAACAGCTTCAACTCTTCTGGGAAGGCTCTCCACAAGGTTTAGGAGTGTGTTTATGGGAATTTTTGACCATTCTTCCAGAAGCACATTTGTGAGGTCACACACTGATGTTGGATGAGAAGGCCTAGCTCTCAGTCTCAGCTCTAATTCATCCCAAAGGTGTTCTATGGGGTTGAGGTCAGGACTCTGTGCAGGCCAGTCAAGTTCATCCACACCAGACTCTGTCATCCATGTCTTTAAGGACCTTGCTTTGTGCACTGGTGCACAGTCATGTTGGAAGAGGAAGGGGCCAGGTCCAAACTGTTCCCACAAAGTTGGGAGCATGGAATTGTCCAAAATGTCTTGATATGCTGAAGCATTCAGAGTTCCTTTCACTGGAACTAAGGGGCCAAGCCCAGCTCCTGAAAAACAACCCCACACCATAATCCCCCCTCCACCAAACTTTACACTTGGCACAATGCAGTCAGACAAGTATCGTTCTCCTGGCAACCGGCAAACCCAGACTCGTCCATCAGATTGCCAGATGGAGAAGCACGATTCGTCACTCCAGAGAACGCGTCTCCACTGCTCTAGAGTCCAGTGGCGGCGTGCTTTAGACCACCGCATCCGACGCTTTGCATTGCACTTGGTGATGTATGGCTTGGATGCAGCTACTCGGCCATGGAAACCCATTCCATGAAACTCTCTGCGCACTGTTCTTGAGTTAATCTGAAGGCCACATGAAGTTTGGAGGTCTGTAGTGATTGACTCTGCAAAAAGCTGGCGACCTCTTTGCACTATGTGCCTCAGCATCCGCTGACCCAGCTCCGTCAGTTTACGTGGCCTACCACTTCGTGGCTGAGTTGCTGTCGTTCCCAAATGCTTCCACGTTCTTATAATACAGCTGATAGTTGACTGTGGAATATTTAGGAGCAAGGAAATTTCATGACTGGACTTGTTGCACAGGTGGCATCCTATCACAGTTCCACGCTGGAATTCACTAAGCTCCTGAGAGCGACCCATTCTTTCACAAATGTTTGTAAAGACAGTTTGCATGCCTAGATGCTTGATTTTATACACCTGTGGCCATGGAAGTGATTGGAACACCTGATTCCGATTATTTGGATGGGTGAGCGAATACTTTTGGCAATATAGTGTATGTCACATCTGAGAGTGACTGTGTCTCCTCTGAATACATGTTGAAAAGGTTTAATGGTCACTTTGGCTTTTGGTCTTTCTGTCCCACACGGAAATAACCTATATAAACATATATGTTTTAATATAGGTTTTGATATAGGTTTTTAATATATGTGACATACATAAAATTGGCCGTTTTCCTATATTATATGTACATATATGCACATATATGTGTACATATATACGTGCATACATGTACCTATATAGGTACATATATGCATGTATATATGTGTGCATATATGCACATATATGTTCACCTATATGTTTACCTATATATTAGTAAAATTATTAAAATCCATAGCTGCTAGACAACATAAATAAAAGCCCAAAATGTAGAAATTTAAATTTTTTATTTTCTTAAGAACAATCAAATAGTAAAAGAACAAAAATATAGTACAAGAGAAAAAATAAGACAAAAAACTGAACAGGAAGAAAAAAAAAAATTATTTTGAGGATCTTCTCAGCTCCGTGAGCTTTGAATTGATAGATGTGCCTATTTGCCCTCGGGTGGCTGCCGGCCACTTCTTCAATGTAGCATCTAGAGAAGACAAAAATAATAAGACAGTATAATAATAATAATATTAATATAGTGCTTCATCAGGAACCCAAAGTGCTTACAGTACAGCTGCGATTGGACACATATTTTGGATAAAGGGCTGATCATAATAAAAAGCGTCATGTAAAAACGTCAATTGGAAGATTCTGATTGGATTCTGCTAAATCTGAAAGAAATTCATATGCACGTTCGTCATGGGGACTGCATTGTTAACAGTCACACGGTCAATCATGTGCATCCAAAGCAGAGAAAATTCATGGATAAGAACAATTTAGCCACTCCCGCGTTTTTTGGTTTGCTTAAAACACAGGTGAAGTACAACTTCTGCAGTTGTTTTTAGGGAAATTAAGACTGCTCTGTAGTTTTATAGCATTTTTCTGCACCCAACAGTACCCAAAATACTTTACAATGGCCTCCCATTGACCCATTCACACACACATTCCACCGGCGAGCTGCCATGCTAGGTTTACTCGAAGAGCAATAAGATATGCATTAAAATCAAGCAAATCAATTACCGGTATAGACAAAATAAGGCACAAACACAGGACAGAGGGGATTAAGGGTGAAGGAGGGGTGATTATTTATTAAAACTTCAGACGACAACAATTAGTGCCACGAGGTTATTTGCAACACTATATGTTCTACAAAATAGAGGACTACACACCTTACAGCACAATACCCCAGAAATGTGGCTTTAGAAGAGGAAAGGTAGGATTAAGAAGTGAGCAAGCGATGAATTAGTATTATAGGTCCCAAGCAGATACAGTAACAATAATGGGTGCCCTACCTTATGCAGTTTCCATTGATGCCTAATAAACATTGATACAAGTAGGCTATGGTTAAAGTGGTGAACTTATAAAGTCTTAAATGTTTTGTTTTCCCTTCTCAACGCCATTATGCATTTACTCACCAATAATGGCTACCTTTTTAATTTGGTCAAGGGCGACCAGCTGCTCCCCATCCCCTCTGGTTGGCTTCCCACCTGAAAGTAATATTTCAAAATTATTATGAAAGGGGGGTAAAATGAAGGTGGAGAAAGCAAGAGTTTTTTTATATACACATCACGTTTTCTTGAGGTGCAAGGAAATACAAAAATGCCAAGTAAAAAAGCGATGGTATGCCCGCACACAAACATAATTTATTCCACAGAATATGACTGACTTGTTTTTTTTTCAAGGACAGAAGAGATTAGGAACATGTTGTTTTGTACCATTCAGGTTGCTTTTCAGCAAAGTCTCCAAGTCGAAGGTGCCCAGCAGCAGATTCCGCACCATGGCAGTAGCAGAGGTGGCAAGGCAGGCTGCTCTCCACGCTTCTGCCTGGCAAAACACCCCTTCAGTCTGAAAAATAATTTCACATCACAATATTAATTTATTGGCAACTTTTAGAAACTTTTTCATGTTTCATACTGATTCTTATGCTTAGCTTCCCAATAGTTAATAGGATTTTATGTATAAATGCAGATTAATGATAAAGATATGAAACAAATTAATCATTGCCCTAAACGTTATTAAAGGAGAGAAGGAGGAGGACAGGGTGGGGGGAAAGTAGGGAAGGAGAAAAGACAGTGGGTGGAGAGGAGCGAAGGGGGGCAGGAGGAAAGGATGATTGTCATTTATAACACTAATTGGCTCCTACAAAGCACACAGTTTAAGCACACCTGTGTTTTCGCTGAGGTCTCAGCTGTTGCTGCAGTCTTGTTAGAGAAAAAAACATTGTTAAACTCTTCAACAATTTTATGCATATGGGGCAAGTAAATTACATATTACCACTAACTATCCCAACATATAAATCCCTATAGCTCAGTTGGAACCTTAAGTAAAATAAGTAAAATAATTTAAAATAATTAAAGGGCTCGGTCTCCTCGGGGCTCGGTCTCCTCTCTGGAGTCTTAGAGAAGAAAGAAACATAGTAAAACTCTTCATCAATTTTTATTCATCCAAGCAAGCCATAAATTAAAGTTACATGCAAAAGTAATCAGCCAAACATCATACAAATCCATATAGCTCTATTTGAGTAACAAGTAAACTAAATAAATAAATAAAAATGCAAGGGAGAAAAATACTCACCATATGCATTTCTCCAAAAGTCGAGGAGGAATCTAGATCCTCCACAGGAGTCCTTCCAGTCTTGTTCATAGACGAAAAATATAGTTATTCTCTTCAATAAATTAAAGTGCAAATACATCAAATAATTAACACTATCAATCAGCCCAACATCACAAGTCTCTACAGCTCTGCTTGAGAAACAATTTAAAAAGCAATGAAAATCAGAGGAAGTTACCTTTTGAGCAATAATGGCGAGGTCACTTTTCATTTGAGGGATTTCTAGAAAGAGGTTATATAAAGAAAACAATAATTACAATCACTAGATCAAAATAGCACCCAGCAACTCAGTGCCCTTACTCTTCGAAAAACATTTCCTGCAGCTGTGAACGCAAACTACAACCCCCCTCCAAAGCCCATTGATAAGGCTCTGCAGAGGAAACCTGGTTGTGAACGCAATTTTCTTTCTCCAATTTCTCTCAAATTCAGATTCCCCAGGGTTTTTTTCTGGAGCCGATTGCCTTCTTGAGCTGTTGAAGGCAGAGAAGCATCATTTATTCTCATGAACTGTATGTTCTGTAGGCCATGACTTTTGTTAACCCTCTATGAATTCCTCCAGAAAGAGACAAGTAAATATAATTCTAATTTGAATCTTATCAACGGCTATATGAGCACCCACACTACCTCACCAGCTAACAGCATAGCATTTATTTTGCCAAACACGTATTTCAGCCCATAAAATTTCTAAGTTTATACTTCTCTGCCACTGCAATATCCATCTCCAGAAAAAAAACCCTGCTAGTAAATATTAAAGTTCGAAATACTTATGATTGATGATAATGTCTTTCAGACGTATATTTTCATTTTTAAGAGAAAGGACTTCATTTCTCAACTCCTGCAAATTTCTTTGCATTTGGTCGAGTTTCCTTCTCTCCTACATCTGTTCGTCCAGGTGTTTTCTAAATTCAGCAGCTGTCTATGAGAAAGAGACAGAGAGAGACAGAGAGAAGAACAACAGCTAATTGTTTTATAACTTTTGTAAATGGTTGATTCTGATTGGCTGGGAGGATGTCACGAGAGGTGTAAGAGGAAGGTGGCGAGAAGTCTAGGGCAGAAATCCCTCCACTTGACTATATGTAACTGGTTGTCCGGCCTCCTGGTGGTTATTCCTTACTTAAAACATGAAACTTCCACATCTTGTATTTCATGTAATGTATGTATGTAAAACACCACACACTGGATGTCATCATTTAGGCTACTTTTTTCTTAGAGGGTGGTACTATGTCCTCTTCATCCCCAATAGGCTCCTCCTCTTCTCTGGCCCGCTGGGAGGGAGAGAGAAAGAGAGAGAGAGGACAAATTTGCCTACTGTGCTGGTGTTGTACCTTGTAACAGCTACTGATAATGCACTTTATTATAAAAGTCTTACTTATCTTTACTGTATTGCAATGTAATAACACATACTGGGTGCAGACTGGTAGTGTACCTTGTTCGTTGCCTCCTTGTTGCAGATGTGAGCAGCCTCGCTTCTGTCAGTCTAACCCATGGGAAACTGTGGCTACAAATGTAGCTTACCACTATCAGCATGGAGTGAATGAACCCCCCTCCCTTTCAGTGCTTTGGGTGTGACTTGTGTGTCTTATGAAAAGCGCTATACAAATAAGATTCCCTTATCCCCCATAAAAATCGTACTCATCATGAATGTATTGTAATGTAACAACACACACAGGATGCAGACTGGTAGTGTACCTTGATCTTTGAAAGTCTGTCATGACCCTCCTCCTGCTTCTCACCCTCCTGGTGCTTATATTTGGAAGCCCCTCCCTTTTTATTGTCAACCTTGAGAGACAGAGAGAGACAGACTGACTTTTAGCCCAACTCTTATTAACTTAAGTTACACCACCTCGCACATACATCTTGTCAACAAAGCACATTAAATCATCATAGATGACACAATTACAAACCTACACACATGCCTACACATTAAGAAACAAGAGAGAGAGGGGGAGATAACTTTAAGTAAAGCACCAATTGGTGCAGTCAGTTACCTTTTTCTTTGAAGCCTTCCCAGTCTGCCCCTGCTGCTCACTGTACTTTGAGTTTGGGATGTGAGGACGTTTTATTTGCCCTTGTGTGTCCTCTTTCTCCATCTCGATCGCACGCAGTTTAACTTGGAGAGTTTTTTCAAATTCTGGTGCAATAAAATTGAAATGTTATCATGAACGGCAAACGTCTGTCTAATCATGTTTAACGTTACCAAATCTAACATTAGTCCCAATTGAACTTCGCTAACATTAGCAAATTAGGTAGTTAACATGAGCCAGAAAGCTAAGCTATTGCTAGCCAGGTACCTAGCAAAATCCATTTACACTTCTTTAAGTGCGAGCAAAACCATTTAATGTGGTATGTAACTACATAACGTCAGCTAAAGTCAGCGTGTAACATACTTGCCACGTCAATAATTCTGGCTCGGTGCACCGGCCAGGGTTTGCGGCCTTTTCGCCATTCCACCAGCTTCTCGGTTTTATCAGTCCTTTCAAGAAAATCTTTAACTGAAAAATTCCGGACACAGTCGAGGGCCAAAATACTATGGGCCCCTCTATCCTCACCCTCAGTCCATTCAAGTAGGACATAGTGGATCTCCAATGCTGATATCGCCATTTTTACTCCCAGCCGCTATCTTTCGGCGCGAATGCCACATGCAGATGACGTCATCAACTACGCGACGCTGTAGCAGCCGATCGGAGTGGAGAAACGCTTGCCAGTATAAATAACGTTAAGGAAATAAGACGCAATTAAAGAAAAGCAATAGATATGGATCCAGTACGTTACAAAAGGTACCTCGTTGACGACGAAGCACCCGTTCCAGAAAGAACAAAGAGAAGACCTAAACGAAAGTAAGTACTGTAACAAAACGTGCTAGAAGCTAGCTTGCTTTGTTAGCCAGCTAACAAAGCTATACCATGTAAACGTATGTGGCATAATTTCCCTTAATGTATGTTAAGTATGTTTGTATAAAGGTAAAATTTATCTTTCCATGTCCACTGTATACCCCAGAAAAAAGAAATGTTTTATGTTACTGTATTTATTCAAAACTAAAGAAAACAGTTAAAGTTGGAATTCTAGCCAGGAAAATATTTCACTTTGTGTTTTGAATCTACAGTCTTAAAGGTTTCACCTCATGAATGGAATTTACCTACTTGGACTTAATCAATCAGTCATATCAATCCTATTATATTGAGTGATGCATGAAGTGTTTTAACATTACCACAACATTTTTGTTAGGGACATTTCTGAAGATATAGGTGATGATGAAGAAGCTGTGGCCTCTTCTTCTACAACTCAGTAAGTAGACAACACGCACATGCACACGCATTAGGCCTACATATTTCTTGATCAAGGATTTTTATTTTTATTTTAGGTATCTCACCCAAGAGGACAATCAAGATGACCCGGTGTCTACTGCTTCTGATGACACAGTAAGTTGCTAAAAATGGCTAAAATATTCAAGTTAGGTGTTTTTTGTTTTGTTCGTGCATGTGCATGCACACTAGTTACTGTAAATCATTATAAGATAATTCCACAACCCAAAATTCCACCTGATGTTGCTTAAAGTGGAGCACAAATTGGAAATACCATATTACTTTGTCCTGTCCATACTGCAGCGATAACCATGTTTTTATCTTGTTAAAAAAAACAAAAAACATTTTAAGTTTTGATTCAGGTGCAAATGCAGCATCTCTCTCAGCTGGCCACATACAAAATGACAGAACCTGTCTCTCACTGTGTTTGGCCTGATGAAAATGGTGGTCAGGGCCTGATGTCACTCAGAAAAATATACATGTGGACAAAAGAGTGCACGGTTATTATTTTTTTAAATTAATTGATGATATAATGACAAAAAAAAAATAATAAATCAATGGAAAGGACTGTTAAAAAAATAAACAAATACATTTGAGCCTGACTTCAAATGCAGGTGGTTACCAACCACATGAAATGGTACATTTGTATTAGTCTGTGAAAATTTGGGATTGCTAATCCAATGTTTTAAATTCACAGATGAACCAACCCATATCTGGCCCTAGCTCTTCACCTGGGGAGCCAGTAGAGGAACATCTAGAAGACCCCACAAGTCCAACTTTAGACCAGAAACCAACAAAAGAACAGGTGGAACTCCTGCTGCTTGCATTAAAACTCAAACACGGATTAACAAATAGTGCCTTGGAGGACATCATGCATCTTATCAACTTTAGTGCTGGTCCTGGTGGGGAATTGGTTAGTGGCTCAAAGTACCTTTTCTACAAAGCATTTGATTCAGTGAAAGACATATTAGAAGTACATTATGTGTGCAAGATTTGCAACGTAAGCATGCAGGAAGGTCCCTTTAATGTCAAGTGCCCAGTCTGTGACCAGGACACATCAAAAGCGCATGCACAGAAAGACCAGTGTTTTTTGTACTTGCCACTAAAATACCAAATTAAAAAACTGCTTGAGGACCACCAATTAGGGAAACACCTGAAACACCATTTTGAGAAGAAGGATGCCTCCATCAAAGATATATACGATGGACATTTATACAAAAAACTATCACCCCTTGCATCACCAGAAAACATATCACTGACTTTCAACTGTGATGGAGTGCCAGTGCACAAATCAAACACAAAAAGTTTGTGGCCTATTTTGTGTACTGTTAATGAACTGCCAATACAACTACGTGCAAAACATGTTATGCTTTGTGGCCTGTGGTTCGGTCAAAACAAACCAAATATGAACACTTACATGAAACCATTTGTCGATGAATGCATAGAGTTGTACTCTAATGGTTTTATATGGCGTGAAAGTGGGGAAGTTGTCACAAGTAAAGTACTGCTTACTACCATGGTGGCAGATTCAGTTGCTCGGCCAATGATTCAGAACTTTAAACAGTTTAATGGAGAGTTTGGGTGTTCTTTTTGTATGCAGAAAGGAGCAAGTGTGTTAAAACGCAGGGGGCGTGTAAGGGCTTATCCCTATGAAAAAGCAGAGTTGAGGAATCCCTCCCAGACTGATGATCTGGTAGAAGAGGCTCTTGCTGGAAACCCCACTAAGGGAGTGAAAGGGCCTAGTATTTTATCTTGTCTACCTGATTTTAATATCATTGATGGCTGTGTTCCAGATTATATGCACAGTGTGCTGCTGGGTGTAGCAAGAAGCATTACCACGCTGTGGTTTCATTCTGAAAACAACCAATCGCCGTGGTATATCGGACACTCAACAGAACAGATTGATGACATTTTAACTTCTATTAAACCCCCCTGTAATGTTTCCCGTGTCCCCCGCTCAGTGAAAGAGAAAAAGTTCTGGAAGGCACACGAGTGGAACATGTGGTTGTTTTATTACAGCATACCAACACTCAAAAAAATATTTCAGCCCTTAACTTAATTCAGTTATCTTTTCCATGCATTTAGATTACATAGTTTTAATTTAAACAAATCAAGTAAACTTAATGTGATTCAAATGCATCAGTCTTACGTAAATGAAACAGGTAAAGTTGATGTAATAGTTCCCAGTGTTAAACAAACCCTGCTCAGTGTTCATGTGTTTCCACACTACAGAGTGTTCAAGTAGCATTGACACAGTGTTGGAGTTAAGGAGACCATTATGTCATGATTGACCAATAATGATGAACACCTGCTGTTTACAAGCAGAATCATCGAAGGAAAGAGAAACACAAGAATCAGCCACAGCCAAAGATAAAATGAACTTAAATAAATAAAGACATCAAATCTCTGATTAAACAACTTCACAAACAACATTACAGATTGACTTGATTTCTGTAATATATCCACTAATATTATTTGAGAACATCTAAACAGAGGTTTAGATGTTTTATTAAAAAAACTTTTCATTTGACCTCACCATCATGGTGAACAAGGTTTACCTTAGTTGGGCTCTGGACCCTTGACTTTCTTAGTTTAGTTTTTTTTTTTTTCTTTTTCCTCTTTGGTTGATGTATTTGTGTTTGTAGAGCACATTTGTTATAGCAACAAGCAAACAACAAGAAAAAAGAGTTTTATTAAATGTTCTTGGTTAATTATTATTGTTGTACACCTTCAATAATAATTAACCAAGAACATTTAATAAATCATCATCCGGTGGCCTGATTTGCTGATATCGTTCTGTGGTTTACCTTTTGGTTTCATGATATCTACAGTAGTCTGTTACTATTATTACTTCAAGATCTCCAGTGTTACTTAAACACACACAGACATCAAGAATTAGCATATTAATCTCAACAATGGTGACATTCAACAGCTGCATGCTGGGAGTCATTGGTGAGTTTTATAATCTACTGTTACCCAGTAGTGATGGGTCGTTCTTGAACGATTCGTTCATTTTGAACGAATCTTTAATGTGACTCGGGACGAACGAGTCGCCTCGGGGAGTGATTCGTTCAGTCGCGCATGCGCAACATCCTATTAGGTTCTGTACCGGAATTAGTTCACCTGTTTTAGAGTCGTTCGTTCACCTTATGGGGCTGTCACGTGATGAACGAACGACTCAAACCCGAAGACTCATAAGATGAACTAATCAATTCTCCTTCCGGCTCAGACTGCATAGGTTAACATTACGGGGATGTCACGTGATGAACGAACGACTCAAACCCTAGACTCATAAGATGAACTAATCAATTCTCTTTCCAGCTCAGACTGCGTTGGTTAGCTAATTGGGCTGTCACGTGATGAACGAACAACTCCAATCCTTAAACCTGTCAGATAAGAGGCGAGGTGAGCGAATCATAGACTAAAGACCCAGGTAAACAATGAATGAATCTTTTTTTGTTTCTTATAGCATTATAGTTTTGTTTTGTTTGTAGTGTGATCAACGTTTGTGTAAGCAGTAGATGTGTTAGGGAGGTAAAACGTAATATTTTAATTATATTTTCCTAAAATGAACGAAATGACTCGAAAAAAGATTCGTTCATTTTGCTGAACGAGACTCAAAGGACCGAGTCGGTAAAATGATCCGAACTTCCCATCACTATTACCCAGCATGCAGCTGTTGAATGTCACCATTGTTGAGATTCAAATGCTGATTCTTGATGTCTGTGTGTGTCAAAAGGATACTGTAGATTTCAAAGTTTAATGTATAAGATAAACTATAATAGATAATCCATAATAGTTCATACACCTGTTGTAAACATTATGAAAATAATAGACTAACTGCATGAGATCAGTGCATCAGGCCACTGAATGATAATGATTTCACAACCAAAAAAATTTTACCAAAAACACCAGATCATTGTTTTTTTTTTTTTGACTTTTTAATTTTGCTGTAATAGATGTGCTTTATACACACAATTACAGCAGCCAAAAAAAAAAAACAAAAGTCAAGAGTCCAACTAAAGTAAACCCTGATCGCCATGATGGTGAGGTCAACTGAAACTTAAAAAAAAAAAATAATAATAATAAAACATCTAAACCTCCGTTTAGATGTTCTCAAATAATATTTGTAGATATATAACAGAAATCAAATCAAACTGTAATGTTTGTGGAGTTGTTTAATCAGAGATTTAATGTCTATTAAATTTATTTAAGTTCATTTAATCTTTGGCTGTGGATGATTCTTGTGTTTCTCTTTCATTCTGTGATTCTGCTTGTAAACAGCAGGTGTTCATCATTATTGGTCAATCATGACATAATGATCTCCTTAACTCCAACACTGTGTCAATGCTACTTGAACACTCTGTAGTGTGGAAACACATGAACACTGAGCAGGGTTTGTTTAACACTGGGAACTATTACATCAACTTTACCTGTTTCATTTACGTAAGACTGATGCATTTGAATCACATTAAGTTTACTTGATTTGTTTAAATTAAAACTATGTAATCTAAATGCATGGAAAAGATGTACGTAATTGAATTACGTTAAGGGCTGAAATATTTTTCTGAGTGAACATTGAAAGGGGTCTTACCTGAAAAATATCTGAAGCACTGGTTTAAGTTGGTAAAGGGGGTTTCTCTTCTACTCGGTGAGAATATATCACCACTGCACATATCAGAATCTGAGGGGTTGCTAACAGAGTTTGTTCAGGAAATGGAGACCCTTTATGGGATCAATAATGTCACTTTCAATGTACATTTGTGCCTTCATCTGCCCAATACTGTGAGGAACTGGGGTCCCCTCTGGGCACAGTCTGCATTTGTGTTTGAGTCATACAATGGGATCATTTTAGATATGATAAAGAGCAGCCAGGGAGTTTCTCTGCAGATAATGAAAACAGTTTGGCTACAGGTTGCATTTCCATCATTTTCCCAAAAAACCATGGTGGCAGCTTCTGATGATTACTTAGCTCTCTTAGAGTCTTTTTCAGTTGAGAAAAAAATGGTGCAGGAAGTAAGCCGATCTCATGGTGTTACATCTCTGGGTAGGCCTAAAATTTGTATGATCAGAAATGATGATTTTCTTGCCTTGAACAGCATCAGCAACCTAGGAAATAGAGTCACTGTGAAGTATTTTTGCAGAGTAGTAGTTAATGATGAAATAGTTCATTCACAAAACTACTTGCGTACTTTTCGGAGAAACTCGTACACTGTCATTCTTTCTGATCGAGAGGAAAGTATTTTCTCTGTGAAGACATTCATTTACTGTGATCTAGGGCAGGGGGAGACATGTTATGCAGTGGGGAAGTACTACCAAAAAGTGAAACAGGACATCTGCGGTCAATTTAAGAATCCTTGTTATTTCATCCCTGTAGGGAAAAGTCTGGGGCCTTTAGTTGCTATACAAGCATCTCAGATAAAAGAAAAGTGTCTGTTCATTAACACTGTGAACATAAATGTTGACATTGTCTTCAAATTTATTAACCACAGTGAAATGCTCAGATAAATATGGGATGATGATGATGATGATGATTAATTGAATGTATGTTCTGTGGATTTTTTTTTTTCTTTCTTGCTACGTTTAGACTATGACCTTTCCGCCATATTCATCTAGAAACTGCTTTAAGACAATACAGAAAACATTGCATTTTGCATTACATTTGGTGGATGTAACAGTGAATGTGTGGATGTGTATGAGCTGTAATGTGAATCTGGAAGTGACTTGAAATTGGAAAAAAGACTTGATTGACAAAATAAAAAAAACGACAAACCATTTTGTTATACATTTCCTTCTTTTCCACTATTTTCATACAAGAAAGAATTGACCTTGTAAATGTTTCAGGAAAACGTGTAGACATCATAGCTTTCCATCTCCTCTCACTTATTTGCCATAGTTAAATTCCATAACATGCCAATTACATGTGATACCAATTTCACGTGTTCGCACATAAGTTTTTTGCATTTTTTTTTTTTTTAGTTAGTTCTTAGTTATTGCCTTGATAATAGAAAATATGAGCTAGGCATCATGTATGACAGTTGCCAAAGTGAGATATGAGCTAAAATGACCAGATCCTGCCATGAGCTATATAGGAGACATATCTTGTATGTACATATAGGGCTTTTTTGTGGATATAAAGAAGCAATACAGGAGACCTATATGGCCTGTATATGCACATCAATTTTGCCTATATGTGGCATATATACGCATATATGCAGCATATATATTATCATATATGTGCATATATACTGCATATAGGTTTCATATATGCGCATATATCCTCATATAGGTTCTTTCCATGTGGGGTGCAATGATAACAATTTAGAATGAAAATAGTGTGCTGATTTTACTCTACAATTGTTTTATTGTTACTTTATTGTGCTTGATTGTAATGCATGCTAAATCAAATTAGACTGAAAAGTTGCTGTTACAGCTATAGCTGTTGTAGTCACTCATTCAGTGTCTTTATTACGTCCATTCCTTTGTCTCTTTTGTTTGTTCTTTCCTCTATCGATCTTTTTAGGCTGGATCCCGTGACTGCTGATTGGGTCCGTAAGCTGTCAGTCATCATTATCCGACATGACGCGGACCTGTCCCCTGCGAGTGAAGCTTCTACTGGCAGAGTTAAAAGGATGCTGGAAGGACTGAATGGAGATCGCTGTATCTTTTGCTCCCGGACTTTTGTAGTTTTTGCTTGTTATTGTTTGTTTTGATTTATGCCACAATTCTTTTGTGTTTTGTTTGACATCTGTCAAACCTTACCACCTTTTGATTCGTTGTTTTGCTTTGTTATTTCTTTATTTTGGAAGGCGTTGCTCTCTGAGCTGTGTTGAGCTAATGCTTTGTGATGTTTACTCTTTACCCAAGAGGAAGGTGGATAGGGAAGATGTCATACGACTTCCATTGTGCAACACTTAGGTAACGCTGTGTATAGAGACCCCAGATAAGAGGTGAACGCCACCCTCTGTATGTTTTTATTTTGTTAGCCAAGAGTAGGGAAGCATACGGCGCTTGGCACTGAAGATTTTTTTTTTCCCCCAATAGCTAGGTTAGAGGTTGGAAATAAGGTAGAACTTTTTTGTTGTTGTTTATTTCTTTTCTTTGGCGTCACTAACGTCCCCTTTCCTCTTGGGTTATTTTTGTTTTGTTTTTTTTTTCCCAACATTGTAAAACTTTGTACATTGGTTGTTTCCTTTTTTATATACTTTTGTAAATATACTTTTTTTTTTTTGTAAATATACTTTGTACTCTTTTTCACTTTGTACATTAAAACCACTTTTGTTGGCAGTTATTTGTCTTTGCATTTTCTCTTGTCTCCTCCTTTCTGCAATGTTGCGACAATCTCAGTGTTACTCCCTTTAACCCCTAGACCATCTTAAGGGTCGTAACATTTAATGGGGGCTCGTCCGGGATCAAATCAGTCTCAAATTATGGTAATTGTGGTCATTTTGCAGGTGTGTTGGTGGCAAAAGAAAAGGGACATTGCATTGTTTGTTGTATTGTGACAACATAGGGCTTACTCATGTGGTGTGCTGGTATTATATGGTATGGTATTGTTTTAACCCACAAAAAAATGTATTTGCCTCTGCACATCCTGAAAAGTTACAGATTGTTAGTCCATACTCTCAAATGTCACGTTCAAAATTTAGTCCACCTCGTAATAAAGAGGAACGTGAATGTTTTTATTGTCACAAAAAAGGGCACGTGATTGTTGATTGCTTGGCTTTGAAGCGGAAGCAACAGCTGCAACCGAAGAGTGTGGGGTTTGTGAAGGTTAGTAATTCTGCAGTCACTGGACATACTGAAGAAAGGGTTAATATCCCTCTCTGGAAATAGTGAGGACCAGGAAGAAGTATGCATACTCAGGGACACTGGTGCCATGCAATCCTTTATTTTGGCAGATAAATTACAGTTGTCTGACAATACCTTTTGTGGCTCTAGTGTGATTGTGCAGGGAATTGAAATGAGTTGCGTGAAATTTCCACTGCATCGTGTGCACTTGGAGTGTGAACTATGCTCTGGTTTTGTGAGAGTTGCTGTGTGTCCTTCGCTCCCTGTGAAGGGTGTTGATTTTATTCTTGGAAATGACCTAGCAGGTGGTAAGGTAGTGTCTGTTATTGAAGCTGTTGATGAACTAGATGTGTGTTATGGGTCAGAGGTACTTTCTGAAACTTACCCTGATGTTTTCCCAGCCTGCGTTGTTACGCACACTCAGTCGTGCAAAGTAGGTGACGTAGTTGATCTGTCTAAATCATTCATGTTTCCACAATTATCTGGTGATATGCCACTGGATAGGAGTCCTGCAACGGAACACACTTT
>NW_026129753.1:0-36863 GCF_022985175.1 Labeo rohita | reverse complement strand
GCAGTCCTGTCAAAGCGCAGTGCCCCATATGAAAAAATGAAAGAGTCAGATTTCACTGATCACGCGAAGAGGCGCTTTTGGTGTGAGCGCTTTGGGTGTCCAGCCTGGTTTGTATTTGCAGTGTTAGCACGAGCGCGGTAGTGACGGCAAAAATGACACGAATATTGAAAAAACTATGGCAGACGGGGGATTTAATTGTCAAGTAAAATAAAAGACCGCTTGTTAAATCAGAGGTGGTGAACATGTTGGTATTCTTGTGCAAAAATGTGTTCTGTTTTGCCAGTTGGTCACGAATTTCCATGAACTTAGTAATATTTTTCTGTTCCCAAATCCTCACCGTCTCACCCTTTAATTTCGCAGATTTATTTTCTTGTCATTCACTTTTAATCCATGTTTTCGTATCTCTTACTGTGATAAATTGCGGGTGGGAAATAAAAGATTTCGTTGCAATAAATTAAGAATTCGTTAATATGACATATTAATTCGTTCCCTCATTTTACAAATTAACAAATTAATAAATCGTAGGAACGAATTTACAAGTTGTATGAATGAATTACGTCCTGTTTGTGCCCTGCATGGTATTCTTGAGGGGGAAAAAAAAAAAAAAAAAACATGCAAAGCACTGTCATGGTCAGCCAGTTTATATATATATATCGGTATCGGCCAAAATTAGATGAAAAATATCGGCATATCGGATATCGGCAAAAATCCAATATCGTGCATCCCTAAAAGCAGTAATACTGTGAAATATTTTTACTATTTAAAATAACTGCTTTCTAGTTGAATATATTTTAAAATGCAATATATTGTAACATATACGAAATGCTAAATTTACATCATCATTACTCCAGTCTTTAGTGTCACATGAACCTTCAGAAATCATTCTACATAATATGCTGTTCAAGAAACATTTATTATTATTATAAATATCTAAAATAGTTGAGTAAATTTTTCAGGATTCTTTGATGAATCAAAAGATATAAAGATCAGCACTTATCTGAAATAAAAAGCTTTTGTAACATTATACACTATACTATTCAAAAGCTTGGAGTCATGTATTTCCTTTCTTTCATACTGTAAAATACTGTATTCACAACCACAAATGTTTACAGTAACAAAAAAAGTTTGGTTTCAATCTTGCTTTCTTGTTTACTGTGAAATTTTTAACATCTCTCTGCCAATTACTTTTAAACCTGACACAGAGTCACGGTCACCCTGAATAAGATTTTATTGCAAACTTCATTTCACCTATGAAGGAATTTTAATAGTGCCTGTAGAAAAAGCAGAAAATGATTAATGTGTTACAATGCATAAAAGGGTCGTTGTTTCTAATAAATTAAAATAAGTTCATAGAAGAGCAAAAGAATAGAGAATGCTAGTGTTGCTGGAGGTTCTTTTCTTATTAAATAAAAAAATAAAACAAATAGAATAAGATACAATAGAATAAGAATAGAGAGTGCTAGATAAAAAAAAAAAAATCAACAGTAAAATATATTTCACTGTAATATAACTATACCTTTTATATTGTGCAAAATTAATATTTTTAAAATAGTTTTTTTTTTTTTTTTTTGTATTTGGGCATAAATAGTAACTGCCTAAATAGACATCTTTGTGAGCTTTTTGGCCGCTCCAGGTACCTGTACCGTAATTCCGCTAACAGACGTGCAGTAACATCCAGGCGGCTGGCTTGACCGTGGGGACCAATACATATTCGTGCAAATCGATATATATCTAAACCAATATATACTTGAATAAACCAATACATACTAACTAATACATAGTTGAGGAAACCAATGTATCGAAACCAATATACATACTTGAATAAACCAATATATACTAACCAATAGATAATTGAGGAAACCGATATATCTAAACCAATATATACTTGAACAAACCAAAATATACACTAACCAATACATAGTTCAGGAAACCGATATATCTAAACCAATATATACTTGAATAAACCAATATATATACACAAGCCAATATATTCTTGAAGAAACCAATATATACAGACCAAAACATATTTGAGGAAACCATTGCATATTTGAGGAGCCCAATGTTTACTTGAACAAACCAACGTATACAGGAGCAAACCCATGTGTATGTGATCAGACCGATGTATCTAAACTAATATATGTCTGATTATACCGATGTATTATAAACAAATGTGTTTGTCATTAAACCATTCATTCAACCAATGAACCAATCCATATTCACACAATACACATGAATTATTTCCTGAACGGCTTGCCATAAAGAGAGGCATGAGGCATCAAGACAGAAATTCTTGGTCAAGGATGTTAGGCACCTTTATTTGCTGCTGTTTATTTGGGAACCAATGACAGCTTGTTCTTCACTTTTTTCCATGTGAGACATGATTGTCCGGTGGAGTATATTTGACCATAAATTAAATAAACGCTTTTAAAAATAAGTATTTATTTGTCAGTTTTAAAACCAATTTATTTATTTACACTTTTGATTAACTAATACATGAATAGCAGATTTCTACATTTTATTTTATGGCAACCCAAGTCCTCCACATTAGTAGTCTTGTGTTGATAAATCATTTCTAAAAGATCACCCACTCACAAAAACTTTTTAAATTACACAGAAACGGCCAAGTGTGGCATACATTTATGTATGTAACGTTATGTAGAAGAAGAATTTAAAATCCGGTTGGCTCAAATCTGAAGGGGACAATGTTGGGTGGAAATGAATTTTAGAGGCTGCTTTATTGTCGACATACAGTAACGTTAGCTGAGAGAAGCTAAGTTAAACACAAGAAGAAAAAAACTGCGTTGTGACAACAGACTTATTAGCAACTGACATGAAGAAGAGACTGGGGCTATAATACAGAAACCTTCTGAAATCATAATTCTTAAAATAAGATTTAGTTCTGTTTCCTGAGCGAAATAACCATGGTTACTATACAGATATGACAGGGTTTCTAAATTAGGATGTTTCAGCCTCTGTAGCACGGTTAAGCGGTTAACTTTAGTTATGACAATTAAAGATTAACTTTCTTACCTTGGACTACTATGGACTGTGTCATCTTTTTAGTTTATACGATTTATCTACTTCTATCTCCATCTAACATCCATCTGTGGACTTCTCGCTTGTTAGCAGGGCAGTTGTTGTTTGCTATAGAAACAGTGGGCGTTTCGCGCGACAATTTGAAGTCAAAGCGTCGTTTGTTGATGACGTATCATAGTGCACGAGGAAGTGCTATCTGTAGTTTTTATTCATAATTTTAAGCATTTTATCCACAAATGTACATTTTCAGCTGTCATCCTGTTTGTACTAATCATAATGATTGAAATAAGAACAGAAAAAAGCTGGTATTTTGTCGTATTTAGCTGATAAATATAATTTATTATCATTATTTTTTCTGTTTTATTTTCTGTTTGTTTTTGTGCAGCTGATTGTATTTAAAAAAAGCTTTTTGTATATAGCTTTTTTTATTGTCATATTCAGTTTATGTGCTGTTGAAAACTATTTTATGTTAATTTACTTTAAAAAAATCCATATCCTTTATAAATGTATATCACTGATTCTTGAGAAATAGGACAAAACAGTCTTAAACACTCTTTATGTTAAATATATAACAATTCATCAATATACATAAAAATACTTAAAAAGTTGCATCTAAAGGAATTTTGTATACTCGGGGCATTTATTGCTTTTATTTATTTTATTATTTATGTATTTTTTAATAATTTCTTTAGTATTAATTTCATATACACGTTCTATACTTAGCAAATACATAAGATTTAACCTGTCTTTAGTATAAGATCCCAATGTAAAACTGCCAAACAAAGTGTTTAAAAATACAACATCTGAAATATATCAAATAATACAAGTAAATGTTGAATTATAATTTCCACACAAAATACCTATCAAATTTGTGTTCTCACTTTGCATTAACTCCATTAGGATTTTTTTGAATTCTGAATAAATCAGGCAAAGCCATGATCATCTTTAACTCTGAGGAGCCCTTTTCCTATTTCTTTCTTATTGTGGATCTCAGTTGACAAGTGCTCACAAAACTCTTTATATAGTAATATAATGTTTTTGCATTTGGGGAATTATTCTAATGTTGTTTCATAATTTTACTTACAAACATATTTGTATTTGGTCTGATTAAAATGCCTTTTTATTTATTTATTTATTTATTTATTTATTTTACAACCTGTCACTCACATGAGATCACAGCATAGCAAACCCTGATGTGATGGACTTCATAGAGAGCGAACATGCCAGTCGCCTACTGCTTAAGTCATGCAGGGCAGTCACAAATAAAATGTACAAAATTTATGGGGTTTAAAGACAAGCTACAGATCCTTTGGATCCACATAATTGGGAACATTTCTGTTGTTGCAACAGGGCAACACATAATAAGGCTAAACACTAAACGTAACATTAGCTTCTTGCATTTTGTGAGCTACTGGAGACTCAGAATGAGATATATATGAAGAGTTCAGATGCAAAAGTCCCTAAATCCATCTGACGTATTTCTTTAAAATTAGAATTTCTTTCTGGCTACTTTGTATAGGTTTAAGTACTGGTACTTCTGATTGGGCTGAGGCTGGAATTTAGCGAGTTTGAAGTAAGAGTATTTGATGGACATATACTATGTGTCAGGCGCATTCACTCAGTATCATTATCTCATTTTTGACTGAGATGGCTTTTAGCTGGTGTTGCATCTGAACTCTTCATATATTAAAATTAAAAAAAAAAAATAATATATATATATATATATGTATATATGTATATATATATATATATATATATATATATATAATTAGTTAGTTGTCTAAGTTATATAGGTTTAATATTAAAAAGGAGAGTAGAAAATTAAGACATTTAGGAATTAGATTTAAAACATGTTTTGTCATTTATGTAACAAAACAGTAATAAATAAGAATTTCGGAGAATAAATCCCTGCGTCCCAATCCACATACTGTACGGACATTAAACAATATTATAGATTAAGATGGCAAAAGAATCTGAGCTAAATCTGGTTTTAAATTCAACACTTCTAGTTCGATACTAGTGGATTAGTGAAGCACAGATCCATGCGCACTCTTCTCCTAAATTCATCAAATTGTAAGCTCATGTCATTTCACCAATGTGACAACAATATTAATCTGAATGGAATCCCTGTTAAGGATACAATGAAACGCTTATTACAATTATGAGAAATGCAGAGAGATGCTCGGAAATCACACGTTGAATCACATGACAGAGGTGGTTTTAACATATTTTTGACTAGATGAATGAAAACTGAAATGACTACAAGAGAATCACTTTAAAATGTTAAAATATCTGTCCTTATTATAAATTCCTAAGTGTTAAATTTATATCAAAAGTGCGCTATGTAGACTTTGTAACTCCTCACTTGCAAATTTGTGTGCCTTTAAAAATGGTGTGCAGAATTGGTTAAATGTGGAAAAAGTAGCTGTATTGACCTTGTCTTTTGCAAGCATTAGATAAATATGGAAATATTCATTTGCACTAGGATCTACAACTTCCACGAAAATCTCTTAAAAAGTTTGAAAGTTAAAATTATAACGTTGTTAGTATTTTCATTTATATTTACAATAAATATAAATGTAAATACATTCATGTCAAATTAATATAAATGTATGTTTATCTTCAGTTTGCAGGTGTAGTTGACATTTCATAGTTATTCACTTACAAATACAGATATGAAATAAATGTCAGAAAACATCAGCTTTATTAAAGTGTACTGCATGGCTTTGTTAATATTTTGCGCATATTTGTTTAAAGTATCAGGGTTTTAGACATTACATACCTCAATTTAAGATCTTTTTGCATCAGTTTAACAAAATGCTTGCAGTGCTCTGGTTTACAGTACGTTAGTGATTAATGAAATATTTCATAGTGATAGAATATTGTAGCTTTAAATGATGCTGAAGAGACAGTGACAGTGGTGCTTCATTCTTTACTGAAACACAAGCAATGACACAGGTTCATTTCTGTTGCCGTCACTCAAGCAGCAGGACAGGCGCCCACACCAACTGCACCGCTGACCAAAGCCGCTTTACTGAAGCTGACAGGAGAATCGTTCACAGACAGGTTCCTCATGCAACCCGTGTAGCCCCTCCTGCTGAGGAGACTGTGAGGCAGCATGGAGTCTGGAGGAGAGAAAAGGGTCAAAAAGGTTTAAATAAACTCTCTCTGAGATTTATGAGTTACAATTAATTACTTTATTGAATTATTGACAAACACTCATACAGTAGCATATGAAAGAAACAGCTTTGTGCTTACATCAACCCATTTTAAACCAGAGAAGAATTTTCTTAAAAAAAAAGCTAGTTAATGTTATTGCACTGGACTAAAACTTGCTGACTTTGCTCAAAAAGGGTAAAGAATTACAATTTTTATAAAGTCTCACTGAATGAGCCAAATTTGACCCACTTTATATTAAGTGTCTGCTTTATATTAATGTACTAACATAAATGAATCATTTGATACAATGCACTTATTGTGCACATACATGTTTTCAAATTGTGCTTATATTTAAAAATGCCTACATGTAATTACATAATTTCCAAGACAAATGCTATGCTGGATTGAGAAAACCTGAGCAGATAGTGTAACTGTTTTTAAGCCATCCATTCAGATATTCTGGATAAAAATATATATATAAATATATCCACTAAAATCCTTTTAAAATCAAGGGGTAGCAAAAATGAACCAGAATATTTACTGATGTGTTATTTCATCCAATGAAATTCATAAAATTATGTGTGGTGAACAGTGTTGGGCTTGTTACTCAAAAAAAATGTAATATATTACTCCTTTAAAAGGAGTAACTTACTTGTTACTCCTTTTAAAAGTAATATTACTTACTATTCCCTGCCAACAGTACTTAGTTACACTACTAGTTACATTACTTTTTCATTACATTTTTTTGCAGCCTGTGAACCCATAAAACTTACAGATGAATGAAGAGTACACCTGGCTCAAATTGATGACAAGACAATTTTTAAACAACTTCTGTTATTTAATAAAGCAGCAAGACTGTAAAATCTGGAACAGGGCTCTTGCAGGTAGAACCAACCAAACATGTTGCCATTCACAGTAGACAAAGTCTTAGTACCACTACACAATTTACATTAATGTTTTTGTCATCCTTTTTGCCTAAAATTAAATTAATGGCTGTATTTCCAGCCGCTATATCATGTGGGCCTTTCCATCTTTCGAAGTTGCTTGCTGCTTTGGTAACGTCATGAAAATTGCTAGGGATGATTAAATTTTTGATTTTCAAATCATTACCGATTGTAAAAAAATTTTTATTAGTAATTAGTTATACTACCAGTTACGAGGGAAAGTAATTTTATTACTGTAATGTGTTACTAGTGACTAGCTACTGCCCAACACTGGTGGCCAATGTTTGGAACATTAGTGGTGTGAAAAACTATGGCTGGTGGTGACTGACCTGGGGCTCCTCCAATAAACACCGGAGAGCTGCTGTTCTGTGCTGTTTCATGAACAGACCCCACAACATGATTCACCTCTGAATCCACATCCAGCTGCACCACATTACCATCTCTGATCACTGGAAAACACAGCAAAGCTTAATGATTGCACTGCACTGATGCAGAGGCCTTGCTGCCTCACTGCCCAGTTAGTCAATGACCTTGAAGGATTCCATAACATCATCATAACATCAAAATTCAAGTAAGCAGTATACAACTAAGCAAATCTTTAATAAACTTTAAGTAGCTAAAAAGAAAGAAAAAATACAGTTCAAAATGTAATGCTTATAAAATCATTTATTTTATGAATTTTGGATGATTTTCAAGTACAGGAGTGATGAAACTAGTGTGCTGTTTTGAGGTGTAATAGTTATAACAGGACAAAGTCTTTACCTGTGATCTTGTGCCAGTTTCCATCACAGATTTCCTGTTTAGGAGACACGTAGGTGGATAACTCACGGATACCATTATTCACCACAACAGCCACCTACAAAATACCCATCAAATCAGTCAAATGACTTTACTGTTTCTATTAAATATCTCTCAAATACATAGCAAATACAATGCAAAGGGCCACATTTTTGCATTGCAATTGTATTGCTTTAATCCATTCTCTAAGCTCTGCCTTTTTGGTTACTGTTGTTTGTTCAGACAAGTACAGCATGTCCCACAGAAACCAATCTGAGATTTCTATGAACAATATTCAGTAAAAGTATTAAATTACTGTGTTCAAGAATTATATAGATACTTGCATAACAAAAGCATTTTTTTTTAAAGAAATAGTTCAGTAACATAAGTAATAAGTGAAGTACGTTTAGGTGAATAGTTATCACAGTCAAGTGAAAAGAGAAAAGCCTAATTTGAAAAACAATTGTAACAGATATTGATGAGTGAACACAGCAATGCAAGTTAACATCACTATGTTAACAATTACAATATCAATATATAAATGTATTGTTAACATTAAATTAATAACATTAATAAACTTGTACAGTAGGTGTCCTTACACATCATTACTGACATTAAAGGAGAAGTCCTCTTCCGGAACAAAAATGTATGTTTTTTGAGGAAAACACTGAAGCATTTTTCTCCATATAATGGACTGATATTATGCCCCGAGTTTGAACTGCAGTTTAAATGCGGCTTCAAATTATTCCAAATGTGTTTGTAAACAATCCCAGCTGAGGAAGAAGGGTCTTAACTAGCGAAACTGTTATTTTTATTTAATGAAAATAACCGATCGTTTCGCTAGATAAGACCCTCCTTCCTCGGCTGGGATCATTTACAACCACATCTGGGATCATTTGAAGCCACATTTAAACTGCATTTTGGAAGTTCAAAATCGGGACATCATATCAGTCCATTATATGGAGAAAAATGCTGAAATGTTTTCCTCAAAAAATATTTCTTTACAACTGAAGAAAGAAAGACACAAACATCTTGGATGACAAGGGGGTGAGTACATTATCTGTGAATTTTTGTTCTGGGAGTGGACTTCTCCTTTAGGGAATGAGGGTTGGAAAAGGTTTTGAAAAGACAAATAAGAAGTCGGCTTTATTGGATTAAATGTGTACTTATTGTTACTTTCAGGCTTAAAAGTATAGTTTTACAAATCTAGGCTTGCAGATAATATAATATTAAGGAGATTAAAAAAATATTCTGTAATACTTTACAATAGGGTGCTATTTGTTATCATTAGTTAATGCATTACCTAATATGAATTAACAATGAACAATACATTTATTACACTATTTATTAATCTTTGTTAATGTTAATATAAATACAGTTGTTCATTGTTTGTTCATGTTAGTTCACAGTGCATTAACTAATTTTAACAACCTGTGATTTTAATAATGCATTAGTAAAAATGCATTAGTGCTGAAATTAACATTAACTAAGATTAATAAATGCTGTAGAAGTTCGTTCTTAGTTCATGTTAACTCATGTAGTTAACTATTGTTAACTAATGAACCTTATTGTAAAGTGTTACTAAATATTCTTATGTGTACTTATAGAGCGTACACTTTCATGACTATATTTCTGTACACTTAATACTTTGTATTTTACTAAAGTGAAATTAAACGTTCTACTGTACAGTACATTTTAAATCATTGTTTATAATCTTTTGTCATGCTTTGAAGAAGTACAATATTCAGTGTGTTGACTACCATACTAAGACATAATTCAGTGATAATTTCATGAACAGGAAATTAATCACACAACATGGAATTTGTAATAAATCTTTGATAAGATTTTCAGACCTTGTTTTGATAGATGTACAGGGTAAGATATTCTTTCTCTCTAGTGAAGGCATGCAGTAGCACTGCTGACACCACACGAGGGCGCACCTCCATCACCATCTTAAATCTCGAGCCAAAATTAAAGGAGTCATCTGCATGTCAGGAGAAGAACATACTTTCTGTTAGCATATTATCCTTGGATTAGCTTATAACCACAAATGGCTGATACATTTAGACAAGAAGACATCTGATTCTTGATCGCTGCTGTGTATTCAGCTGTTTAGCTGGGTAGGCTGAAATCGTGTCCTCTTGAGCCAAGCAAGTTATGAGCATGTGTAACCCTCTGACCGCCACACTAGGGCGTGAAATTTCTCTATGCACATTTAACAGCTGCAACTCCATTTCCCAAGACCTTGAGGACTGCTTAAATCTTCCCCAACCTCTGCACCAACCAATCAGATCACTGAACAAGCGGCATATCACATTCCACTTCTCTCACAGGAGCCTCTGTCTGTCTGTGGCTCTCACTTATATGTTGGGCTGCTTGTTGGGTTATTTTTTTTAGTGAAATTCTTGCACAAGCCCACCATGAAAATTCAAGCTGGTTTAAGCAGGTTTATGCTGGTTAGTGTGAGTTTGGTTCTCGCCATAATGTTGCTCACAAGCAAAACATGCTTTGTCTTTGATAAGTTACCAAGTAGGGTTAGTCTACCTGGTTAAGCTAGTCTTTTCAACAAAGCAGTCAAATGTTTATCTAACTCTTTGTCAGTACTATTTTCCACATTTTAACATTTTAACCTTCATGTCTAATGTAAGTTGTAAGTTATATTTAAGTTTAATGTAAAGAAAATGTTTTTTGTGTGTTTTGTGTATAAATATTTTATAAATATTTTGTAATATAAATTAAATCGAAGCCATATGTCTAAATAAGTTAGGTTCCAAATTTGAAGTTGATATCAAAAATTAAGGTTTCTGTGAGATTTCATTCAGTCGCTCCAAAACTCCACTGAACTTTCCTGATACATTTTCCTTTTACAAATTTCACATTTGTCACAAGGTTATTTCTAACACAAAATAACCACCAAATATGGAATCCCGAGGCCTCTCCAACAACGTGTTTGTCAAGATTAACAGGTTGTGACTATAAAATATTGTAGTATATTTTGATGCTGACAGTTGACAGGTTAAAATAGTAGTAAAATGATAAAAAAAAATGGAAAAACACAAATAGAACAGCAGCTCTTTTCAGTTAGCATTTTAGTGTTTCAAGCTAAACAAAAATGGGAAATGTCGGCAACTAGCTGAAATAGAATTGTATGTGGGCTTATATACATATATATATTTCAGTGAATTTATATATATATGAAGAGTTTGGTTGCAAAACGCGATAAACGCCATTTTTTGACATTTGGATTTTATTATTGGAAATCACTGTTCAGATGTACCTTAATCTATGTGTGAATTGCTGCCATTAATACAATTTAAGAATGTACATTTTAGGCCTACTATAAAATGTATTTTTTCACAAAACGCGATATCCGCCAGACCAGTTTCTTTACAAAGTGCGATATAACCAGAGTTCGAAATTAACACCCGCCAACCCGCCAAATGCGGGTTAAAAATCATTTTGGCGGGTATTGTTAAAAACTTACCAGCCAGTTTGGCCGGTGAAGCATGAGCCAATCATGCAAATCATGTCAGAGACGCTCTGGGTCGTTTGTCCCCTCCGTCCTACATTTCACATGAACACTACGGGTGACGTTTTAGATACCTATTGGCAGCAGCGCGCAGATACTGTACGCTTCGGTTTGCTGGTCCAATCAACGACGACAAGAGCGCGAAAATACAAACAAGAAATAGGAAATATCGGATGAGCAAAGAGGACTGAGCTGGACAGCGAAACAAGCTAAAATCAATCAATCTGCGGTGGTTAGGACAGACGTCAGGTTCACGCGAGCGGAGCATCCCCTGGGAAGAGAGTCAATGCCGGGGAGAGTCAATGCTCCGAGTTTGCTCATTGATTTAACGATAATATCAAAACAAAAAACATATATTTTTAAAAAGAGGATTCAATAGGCTAACTAAAAAACGTTTACCATTTAATTGTTTATACTGTAGGCGAGCTGTCAGTCACGTAGGCTACGTTTATAGCGTTTTGCAAAAAAAAAAAAAAAAAAAAAAAGTTATATGTTATGTTGTGTATGTTCTGGCCAAAACTAACTCAGAATCTTATTATTATTAATCAATATCTGTATATACTATTCCATATATTTATGATGTATTGTTTTTTTAACCAATTTAAGATGTTTGACAATGTTAAGATAAATATGTTGCATTTTGGCATGGTTTTTGACTTATTTATGAACTATTTATGGACATAAAATTAAATAAAAAATATCCTGGATTTGAAAAATATTGTGTCCCTGGCCTTCACTGAGCTCAAGTAATAGTTTAATGTACAAAAATTGTGAATGAACTTGACTGTTGATGTCTTAAATAATAATGTCAAATAACCAACATTTCTCAAAATGGATATATCTCGTTTTGCAATGAAACTCTTCATATATATATATATATATATATATATGAATCTCTTTTTCATTAACGTCTCTGACTGAATTAATCGAGAATGTAAATAAATTCATGTTGACATACCCAGTGGGGTCAGTGAGCAATGGTGGGAATACTGTCTCCTCTTTCTCAACACTAAAACATTTAATTAAGTGAACTTGAGTAGTAGTGATATATAGTATGTTACCCAGCAGCACATATCCTCCCTCCTCAGTGAAGTATGTTCCTGGTTCAGAGGGGCCCTCATAACAGGGTGTAACCCCAAAACTGTGGGAGGCAGAGGTGAGCCAGCGGCCATTCAGCTGGAGACTTCGCACACAGCCAGAGAAGCCAGACACAGATGACTTCTAAAGAAGTAATAGAAGAATGAGAGCATCAGAAACAACCCACAGAGCTTGATTTATCATGGTGCAGAAAAAAACACAATACTTTTATTATTTTCTGAACCATTTAGAGTGATCACATCCTGAAGCTGTGCAAAGCTATTACAAAAAACACTTTGTGTGCTTTGTCAATGCTAGACTTCAGTAAAAACATCAACATCTTTAGCAGCATTTTTTTTAATAATAATGCATTAATGTTTACGCATGTAACTTTTAATGCTATAGGTAAAAAATTTGCATTAATCAAAATTATTAAATGCTACAAATATTAATTCATGTTCAGCAACTGTTTTACTGTCTCTTTTAAGTAATCCAGTATGACTAAAATTAGATATCGTATAATAAAAGACTTATCTGAGAAGTGCAGAAACCTGGTTATCTCAGCTGGTAGAGCTTGAGCATGTGACTTAAACTCAGAGTTGTTAAATAAAAACGTTTTAAAACCTTATTCTTTTGCTTAAGACTTACCAACCCTTGTGAAAAAGATTTGCTGTATAACATATGAATGAAATAAAAGGCCACTTAAATGTAATTTAAGAAATCAGACAGAAATGACATTAAAGTATATTTTAGTTTACCATAAATGGGTGTCATAGTACATTCAGCTGTAAATGTAAACTATAATACACTTTCATTTCATTATAAATCACATGGAATTTAATGTCTGAAAACATATTCAATTTGCACTTAAGTGAACATTTCTGCCAGTTACCACGTCTCAAGCTTTTGTGAAAAATTGCATGTAATTAATGTGAATAAAATTTTAAACAGTGACGACACAGGATAATTAAAGGAACGGGATGTTAAGGCATGAGACTAATATCATGATACATAGTGCACCACTGCATTGGGTCACTGGGTTCGCTGTTGATTTTTGGACTGTACTCCGTATTAACCCTTAGATATCAGTTAATTTTGTGATGGTAATTACATGGATTATTCATTTTCAGTTGCATTTGAATGATTTGCAGCACCTGAGGGAATAAGGCAGTTAATGAGGGAACACAATACCTGAATGTTTTTCATGGCCTGATCAGGCAGCACCCCGCCTATATAGAGAGGATCTTGGACAAGCAGTGAGATGTTTCCGGCTGGAGCTCTGTCCTCTAATACTGTAAGACCGTCAATGATCAGTCTGCCAATATTTCCACCTCTGATAAAGATAATCTACAGAGAACAAGGAGAGAGAGAGAGAAAAAAGTGGCACAAAAAAGTAGCCACTCCTGTAATAAGCAAAACTATGTAATAATTGATGCTAATTTGGAAGGCGGATTCGGTATTTACAAGACTGACAAATAAAACAACTGAACTGAACATCTGAGCATTCAAAGTTTTTATTCTCACACTTGATGAAATCTCCCCCTCTTTCGCTTACGCTCACACTATGTAAATGAAGCTTAGAAGACAAAAAAATTCTAGTTGGACATCAGTCTAAAGGTGAAGAGTAATTTGGCCTCTTTATAATTCTATTATAAAGAGCTTTTCTCAAATTATATTTGAATTTTGATTTAATCTTATTCAAATTTATTTAAAATGAAGCAAATTTTGTTAGTCAATACTTTTTAATGAAACTTAGTGTATCCACTATAAATAAAGTAATCTTTAAATGACCTCAATGTTTATTGTGATATCTTTTTAACATAAAAAAATACAAAAAAATAAAAAAATAAAAAAAATACAAATAAAATAATAATAATAAATCAGTAAAAATAAAATGTACAATAATTTCTGCAGTAAAACTAGCCAGCATGTGATCTACAGATTTTTCTTTTCTACGGGGAGTGTTATTTGCTCAGACACACTGGAATCAGGTTTAACTTACATCATGCCAATGTCCATCATTGTACCTCTCCTTCGATCGAATTCTGACTTGGTTCTGGTCTGAACCGAATGTGAATACCAGCCTTCCATGAGTGAGGAACAGAGCCATGAAGTTTTCCTCAGACTCATCAGCCAGATAGAAGATGAGACCGAATGCTGATCGAGTTTTCAGAGACAGAGAAAAGTGAGATCTAAAAGAGATGGAAAAACACAGAACACTGTCATGTTTTGCAAAGTGCACCCGTACAAATGCTGTGCAAGAATGGAACTGCATTTATGAAAAACTAGGGAATTTGCCAAGAACAACTGTGTCATATGCATGCTTTATTGAGTATTGCTCCATCACTGCTCAGTAATCTTCTTTAAAATGCTAAAAGTACAATCGACTCCAGCGCACATGGATATTCTTCATTGCTTAAGCATAACTTGATATAAAACTGCTGCCATGATCAAGAGGAAATGCTGAGTTTTATGAATAAGGCACAGTTTAGAATATTTTGCATAGCAGTGAAAAACTCTTTTACTCTCATCGCCGTTTACTGCATCCTTCTGTAGTTTTGTTTGCTATGGCTACTGCTAGAAACCATAGTATCGCCCCCCCCTTTAGAACACAAGCAGAAAATTGTCAGCACGCAGACTCAATAATTTAAAATATAATAGAGTCAGCTTTAAAAACAAATGTTGAACAGATTTGATTCGAATGATCTTAAAATGCATGCTAAATTAATAAGAATACATACATTTATTCTGCTTTATGAGGACTGGTTGTAATTTTGGGTTAAGCCTCAAAAGATCCTTGTAAAGAATGAATATGGCTTCATTTAGACCAGGAGTGCCCAACCCTGTTCCTGGAAATTGACTAATTGAGTTTAGTTCCAACCCTAATCAAACACACCTGTCTGTAATTATCAAGTGCTCCTTCAGATCCTAATTAGCTGGTTCAGGGTGTGTTTGGTCAGGGTTGGAGCTGAACTCTGCAGGAAGGTTGATCTCCAGGATCAGGGCTGAGAACCCCTGACTTAGATACTCATCACATGTCAGTTCTGATTAAGCACGACTGTTATGAGTAATACTGGGTTATGAGTAATGACAATAGCTTTTGCACTAGTTAACTGAAAAAAATATACCTCCTTCTACATTTTTGCAATCTTTCAAAAAACATTCTTATACATACAACAACTTCAAGAATTATTTTTGCATGGTTCCTTGCACTTTACTAAACTATGACATCAAAACTCTTTCATTATAGTGTGTGATTTGTGAACTAATATTTTTTTGTCATTTGCATCACATAACCAGCTCTATATTTATGAATTTTCTGCCATTACAAAATCGCTCGGTAGCTAACCTAGTACAGCAATGCACTTATGTTGAGCACTCAGGTATGAGTCCCATAAAACATGAGTCACGAAAACGACCTCAAACACTTCAGCAAATGTGTTTTTAACCCCATGTTTGTATTGTTAACATTATCGTTTAGGTTTAGGAAATTTGTAGTACATTATTTTTCAAATGCGATAGAGCATAAACCTTGTAGCGCCTCCAACCGAAACGTGACAAAACATTGCCTCATTCATGCTCTGTGAATCTGTTTCATATAAAACTCAATACATTTTTTGAGCCATTGAGAGGATATTCTACAAGTGTCACGAATATCAAGCAAGAAATGTCACCGATGAGCCTGTGTTGGAAATACCACATAAAAAGTGGTACAAAATTTGGTGAATTTATCTTAATTTTGAGTATTCCACTTCATTCATCCTTCTTTGTACCATCAATACTCACTCATCTCTGATAACACTGGCGATGCATGTGTACTCATGTCGGCTGTGGGCAAAACCGCCATAGTGGTGGGCGTGGCGGGTCACTCGTGGGCGAGCGGACAGGTAACAGGAAGCAGCTTCCGTCTCTGGAACATCCAAAGGATTGTTCTTCGAGCCATGTGTCAGGCTAGACTCATCCCTGCCCACCTGAGAAAATACAACAATATGTTTAGGTGTATAACAGTGTAATTACACAGTGTACACTTGCATCTGTGTGTGCTGATATGTTGCACCTTGCGGGAATGTCCTGGACTTCTTCTAGATGATTCTCTGCTCTCTTTATTATTCAGAGCAGCAGGGGGTCTCTCTAGTGGGCAGTCCTGCAGCGACACCTGCACGTTCTCACTGTAACGTTGGAAGTCTTCTGGCTCTATATCTCTATCCTGCCTGCATCACACACACATCACACTTGCACAATCTGAAGTCATTTTGAAATATAACATCTTGGAATTACACATGACCAGAGTCATTTGTGTATACACTAAGTGCTGTTTGTTATTTTAAAGAACAGTTCACCCAAAAATGAAATTTGCTGAAAATGTACACACCCTCAGGTCATCCAAGATGAGTAGATGAGTTTATTTCTGCATCAGAATAGATTTGGATAAACTTGGCATTACAAAACTTGATCACCAATGGATCTTCTGCATTGAATGGGTGCAATCAGAGAGTCCAAATAGCTGATAAGAACATCACAGTAATCCACAAGCAATCCACACCAGCTCATTCTTCTCAAGTCTTGTAAAGTGAAAAACTTTACTAAATAAATTAATCATAAAGACATCTTTAGCTTCAAACGATTGTTTCCGAGTTCTCTACCATAGTATTGCTTTCCGAAAGAGTTGTCTCATCTGAATCAGAATATATGTTGGTGGATTTTGATGTGAAGTGCAAAGGGATGGACTTTTTGGCCAGAATCAACAGTTTAAAATTAAAAGACTTAATGACAGATTTGTTTCATACAAATACGCAGCTTTTTACTTCGTAAGACATTATTTAATGGACTGTAGTCATGTGGATTACATGTGTATTATCGTGATGTTTTTATCAGCTGATTAGACTCTCATTCTGACGGCACCCATTCACTGCTAAGAATCCACTAATGAGTAAGTGAGTTAATTTCTCAAAATCTGTTTAAAACCAACTCATCTACATCTTGAATGGCCTGAGGGTGAGTACATTTTCAGAAAATTAGCATTTTTGGGTAAACTTAGACAGCATTAATGCTGTACTTTTTATGAATATGAGCCTTCAATACTTGAAGAGTTCAGATGCAAAACCAGCTAAAAGCCATCTCGGTCAAAAATAAGATAATGATACTGAGTGAATGCTCCTGACACATATGTGTCCATCAAATACTTTTAGTTCAGACTCACTAAATTCCAGCCTCAGCCCAATCAGAAGTACCAGTACTTACATAGAAACCTATACAAAGTAGACAGAAAGAAATTAAATTTAAAGAAAAACATCAGATTGATTTAAAGGCTTTTGCATCTGAACTCTTCACTTGTACAACCAGCCAGACAGCAGGGAAAAAAAGGTAAATATATATGATAACATTACAAAATCACAGTCATTGCTATCGGAATGGGATTAGATCAATTACTGTTTCTCAGTACACTCTGGTAGTGTAACCCTCTTAGTCTTTTTTGGAAAGGGTTTTGGTGAGTGTGGGTTGTATTTGTTACCTGCTAATGTATGCATAACTGATGCATCCGGTGAAATTCTGTATGGAACTCGTAGGAGAACCTCCATAGTAGAAACTCTTTGGAACATTATCTGACTGAGGTGTGGAAGACGGCTTCTTCTTCTCCTGCTTGTCTTTGTCATCAATGATAAGCTCATACCTAGAGATCATGGATAAAGTGTCAGTGTAACGAGTGTATACATGTAAGGACGATACAAAAGATTCAGAATTTCATTTGATACGAGTATTCATCAGGAAAGAGTGGATGGATGGATGGATGGATGGATATGAGATCAACAAAATAACCATTTCTCCCCATAAACAATAATGAAATTGAGATGCATCAGGAAAATAAATTATTTTAATTAAAACTACAGTTCACAAAAATATAGAAATAACACTTGCAAGGTATTAAAATTGTACTAGCAAAAAAAGACCATTAGAAAGTAGAAAGACCATTAATATAATCCACATTAAAGTATGTTGGAGATTGCCCTGCTGAGGCTGAACACTGACAAAGAGATGAACACTGGTAAACTGAACATCTGTTGCACCTTATGTTAAAACGGTTTACTCCATAGTCCAATCCACAGGTTTGTGATAGCTTTGTAAAAAAGCAGCAAAAAAGATTTCATTACCGGAACAAGCCATCTAAAAAAGGACACTGTGAAAAAACGGTAGTCAAAACCATAATGCAAATGCTTTTGTCCGAGCAAAAGTGCTTCGCGAAAAACCTGTGTATGCAGTGCTCATGTATGCAAACTACATGAATAGAAAGAACAGGAGGAGCTAAATTGATAATTCATTAGAAATGTAGTTAAATTCAACACAAATGTAATTTAAGAATTAACACAAATATAGTTTTCAAGTTGGAAAAGACGTCCCTTTTCCAGAACATCCAGAAGATGGATGAAAATGCTGATGCTGTGAAAAGTTTGCAGATGTACAGTATACAAGACAGGATGACCGAAAGTAAGTGTTAAAAAAAGGTCATTCTTTTATAGCACTTGAAAGAATTATTTGGTGCTTTTTTTGTTATAGAAGCCAATTGCTTCTTAATTGATATTTCAGTCTAGAGCCCTGACTTGTTTTTAACATTCTGCATATGATTGTTTTTCAACTAAAAATATATGGCATATGAGTCAAGAGTAAAATAAACTATAATTGCCTGAAATAAATTAATATAGCATTGCAACAATATGTCAGTATTGTTGAAATGTGGAAATTGTTGATAAAGTCAGCAACTTACTTCTGATTGGTGACTGAGGCAACTAAGAAATGAGATCGTCCATCATTATAATTCTTCTTTTGTGATCTGACTCTTGTTCCTTTGGACTGGAGCACCACAGCACCATTCTCCAATGAGAGCGAAAACTCATCCAACTAGAACAGAGAGAAAGACTGGCTTTATCTCCTCTCCTTGGATCTCCTTCATTTGCTGGTTGGTTTAGGATTGGCCTAACTTTCTTTTAGGTCAAAGACAGAGCAAGACTTGACTGGGTAAAACATGGTAACTAAGAAGACTGTACCCCATCTCTGTGGTAGAACAGGAGTCCATTGGCCTGTAGTGTTCTGAAGTTTAGTCCTCCCTCAAAAGACTGGAATGGTGAGATTTTAGCTGTGGAGCCCAGATAGCCATCACCTGTGAAATATACCTTACGGGACATCTGCAGGTAGAAGACAACATATATTTATATTTATTTATTTGTTGTAATTTAGAACATAGCTACATTACATTGTTACAGTGTTAAGTTGTTGGGTGTGATACTTGACAATACGTTGTCCTGGTCCAAACATAGATTATATAGTAAGCACTATGGGAAAACGTATAGCGGTGGCAAGGAAATGCTCTGCATTTATTCCATCTTTAGTTTTAAAAGATGTGGTACAGTCATTAGTTTTATCACATCTTGAGTACTGCCCTATGGTATGGTCAAGTGTATCTGAGAAACACCTGAAAATACCTGAAAGAGTAACTGTACATATGTTTATGTTAGGATATGTTTACAAATATGTAGATTTATTGATGTATGTGAATATGTTTTAAGTGCTGCTACTGCTGAGATGTATAGTGTTTTTAGTTGTTTTTCTTATGTCTTTTTATCTATTTGTACGTGTTTTTTTTTTTTTTCCGATTGAGTTGTGGACCCCAGGAAGACTAGCAACCACTTTGTGGAAGCTAATGGGGATCCCGATAAACAATAAACACGGACATAATGATATTCATAATAGTAAATGTTAAATAAGTTAATGCAGCTCTGACAGAAATGGCATTTGTGTACATTTGCGAGCCTGTGATCATTTAACTGTGTTCATTTATCTAATTCATTTTTTTTTTTTTTAATCCATGGTTGGAGTAACAATTAACGTATCAAAATGATGTGGTCTCATTCACAGCATCTGACAAAACAGCATAAAGCCAGCAATTTAACTGCAACTGAATGCTGGTAGGTCACATGACAAAGACGACAGTAGTACATCTGGATTACTTTCATACTGCTATTATGCATACTATATAGAGCATGCTTTTTTAGGGGATCATAAAGTAAGGACTCATTAAAAAAAAGTATGCAATTTCAGATGCAGTCAGTGACTATAGGGAGTTGTGCTACAAGTACATACAAATGATTCCTCAGGACAGCCACTGCTGATGCCAATGGTTCCTTGCTCCTCCAGGAGATTGAAGTCCTTTTTCTGGAACTGGAAGCCCTTTACACAACCCTTCAGTCCCACCAGGGATGACAGCTCTGGCCTGTGACACATACAGCTCATTCATATGGCTCAACTGAATGTTAGAAATGAGTACGGCTGATATGAGGATTAATATCCAACAATGGTTCTCACCTAGAAAGCAGAATGCTAGAAGGAGCTCCTCCAATGTAGATATCAGAGAACGGTAAAGGTTTCTTTTCATTTTCCATCGACTTAACATGACTTCTGTCCACTAGCAAAATGATCTTCTTAGAGTGATGATAAATTACAGACACCTGGGAAAAAAATAGCAACAATAAGGTGTAAAGATACGACTTGATGAATACCCTGGAAGTGGTGTCAAGACAGCATTACCTCATGATATCGTGCATCATTAATCTGGAGTTTGGCTAAGTTACTTTCCATGATGACAGGACCATTAGCAAAACCAAAGTCGTACATCAGACGGAGAAACCCATTTTTCAGCTCCAGCACGAAAAAATTTGCCTGTGGCAAAAATCCAACAATGTAATATACGCACAGGAAAAAAATCATCCACTTTACATAATGTAGCGGCAGAGTGGGGTAAGATGTTTCAGTGAGTAATCTGAATGGCCTCATAAATGTAGTAAAGATTTTTCTTAAGATTGAGAATAAAGAGGAGGAACAGTAAAAACTCCATTTGACAGTCCATTTTGGACATATTTACCATGGGTACCAATATTAGTGCAGAGCATGGTATAAACACAGCATCATACATGTTTTTTATTGCCAAATTTTACATTTCTAAAGATTATTTATAAATAATTTGGAATGAGGTATAATAATAAAACCTTTGATCCAATAAAGGATTACACCATTTTGGAGTATAACATTCTGTTAAATTTTTATTTCTATTAAGAAATTATATATATATATATATATATATATATATATTTTTTTTTTTTTTTTTTTTTTTTTTGTCCCAGAGAGTCTGTGGAAAATAATTTAATAACAACATTTATAATGAAACCATATTTACCTCATTAACCATGAGGAATAGAATGCCATTGTTAGCAACAGTTCGAACTTCGATATCAAAGCGAGTGACAATGCCAATTTTGCCTCTTCTTTCAATGTTGTTAACTAAAGCATAGCCACTTCCATCAAACAAATAACTTGTCACACGACTTTGAGAGAATGCCAACTTATGCCTGGAAAACACACAGAGATTGCAGCGTAAAAGCAGACCAAATACAGCACAAAGTGCCTTACAATATGAACTTTGGTGTCATTCAAGCAAACTGTATTCCTGCAATTTTTTGCATGTAAAACAAATAGGTATTAAGAGACCACAGCCATTACTATCTTACATTGATGTAACATTATTAAAATATAAAAATATAAAAAAGTAAAATTTATCAAGAAAACATTAAATGGCAAACCAAGATCCATAAAGGGAATAAGTGAATATTTACTGAGCTACATTAACTACTAACACTTATAGCTGTATGAAACTGCAGTGTTCACCTATATAGTGTTTAGGGTTTAAAGCATTAACGGATGTAAGGAAGCATTTTTTTTTTTACCTGGGACAAGGCATAGATTCCACAACATCCATTTTGTGAAGTTCCTTAAAGTTGTACAAACTGATGACATCACTATTCAAAGTCTCTAATTCAATGCAACCAACAAAAGGAGCCAAGCTCAAAGCTGGAGGAAGCTGGAAGAACATGATGGACATTTATTATGAATATGTTACAGTGCAAAAACAGAATAATTTACTGTTAACTGGGTTAAACTTTATTTCAATAATCCACTCTCATTAGAGTATTAGTAGACTTTAAAGTTGGGGTTAGAGTTATTGAAATAAGTTGAAATGTACTTTCAAAGTTATTTAAAGTCAGTAGTCTTTTGAGGGACCTTCAAAATAATGTGTTAGCAGATATTAAGTCTACTAAACCTCTAATGACTTGACATAGTTGCAAGGCCCTGATATACTTCAAGTGAAATCTGAACTGGTGTGACGTCATTTTAAACAAAATCAGGCCAAACCGAAGTTTTTTGGAGTTCATTTTGGGAGTCTGAAACAGCCAGTTTAAAAAAAAAAAAAATCTAAAGAGCTGCTTTATAGTACGAATTGAAGTATTTAATACTATAAAGCCCGTGAATTTGAACCTCCAAAATGCTGTTTAAATGCAGCTTCAAAGGGCTCTAAATGATCCCAGCCGAGGAAGAAGGGTCTTATCTAGCAAAACGATCCGTTATTTTCTAAAAAACTTTACCATTTATATACTTCTTAACCTCAAACGCTTGTCTTGTCTAGGTCTGCGTGAACTTCAAAATCGTCCTACATTGCTGCAAGTACTGACAGACCCAGTGTTTAAGAAGTGTACATGCAAAGAAGGTCAAATGGCCTTTACAAAAAAAAAGGTAAAACAGTGATACAGTGATGTAGGATGATTTTGAATTTGGAGGAGAAAATGAGAAGGGAGTTTTTCGACATACCCTAACGGTATGGAACCGGAAAAAAAAGTTTACACGCAGCTAGACAAGACGAGCGTTTGAGGTTAAAAAGTATGTAAAAAAAATGTTTGTTTGGGAAAATAACGGTTCGCTATATGAGACCCTCATTCTTCGGCTGGGATCATTTTGAGCCATTTAAACTGCATTTTGGAAGTTTAAACTCAGGGCACCATATCAGTCCATTATATAGAGAACATTCCTGAAATGTTTTCCTCAAAAAAACATAATTTCTTAACGACTAAAGAAAGAAAGACATAAACATCTTGGATGACAATGGGGTAAGTACATTATCTATAAATTTTTGTTCTGGAAGTAAACTACTCCTTTAAAGCAAACCACTGCATAAAGTGCTATGTAAGTACAGTCAACGTTATGTGACTTTACTTGACTCTGCCGACCTGCAGAACTTGTGCAACCATCATTATGATCAGATTCTTTCTTAACTGCTATTTTCTCAGCACGGTCATTTTTTTGTCACTGCACGTATTTACATATTCATCTAAACACCGCTCTGAGTAGTGAGGGCGGTGTCAGGATGTTCATTAACAGTACACAAACAGTATGCAAAGGTATTTTGAACTTCTTTTTACCCCTAAACAAAGAATAAAAAAAAAACCCTTCACTGTGAGTATATCAAGAGCCTTTACCCCTATGTGAGACATTATCCTAAAAGAAAAGACATTTTTCCTACCTTCACATCAGGAGGCACTCCTCCCACAATAAAAACATTGTCTTTAGGATCAAGGTCAAACAAGGAGTCTGTCCCATCTGCCTCTCCTTTCTGGATAAACTTCTGCTCTGCTGTGGTGTCTTGACTTGGAACCGTTAGGAACACTTTACCATGACGACCCAACCTAACAGAAAGAAGGAAAGGAGGTTAAATCCAGTGTTTATAGACTAAGTACTATATACAAATATCTGCATGCATGATCTACCCTAGGCAAAACATTTGAAATTGCTTTTTATGTGAGTTTTAGGATTGAGAACTTTATTAACTAACAATATAACTCTTGAATTGTCCTGTTCAGAAAAAGTAACACATTTTGTTGCAACAAATAAGATTTTTTTCCCCTAAATTCCTATTTTTCTTTTTCAGTGCATGCAAACTATTCACTAAATAAAAATACACATGACAGAAACCTTCCTAACAAGTCTTTTTACAACTGACACAAAATTATTTAATAAACAGTATTAATTATGGAACATATTGTTTCATAATAATGTTCATTAGTGAAATCTTGAATTACAGTCAGGGTGTTTTAATTTTCAATAAAAAATTAAATTCTGGTGCAGCACAAAATGGAATGCATCTTATGCAAAAAAAAAAAAAAAAAAAAAAAAAAAACGGCAACTGGCTCTAAAAAGTTCAGATGAAACTGTGCTGAAAATGTGAACTGTAACTGTCCTTTGTGAACAATTTCTTAAGAAAAAATATGCATGATCATATGATGAAAGTAGCTGTTTTACCTCTCCACTTTAACAAGATTGAAGACAGGAGGCCAGGAGCTGACTGGCTTTGAACTGAGAGGAATCTCTACATCCTCTCCTCCCAGATTGTACATATACACCAGATTATCATTCTTTATGGCCAGCCCCATGTAGTCCTTACGTCCCTACACACACAAAAGTAGAAATGATATTAAACAGGACAAACCATTACATATAAAATGAGATAAATAAATTAAAAATTAAAAATTATAGACTTTTTTATAAATGCATCATATTTATGATGCAGATAAACCTGTGTTTACACTTTAAGGGGGAAGGGATGGAACAGAACTTGAGCTTGGGCCAACAACTGAAATGTGAAAATACCCTGATTAAGGAAGGAGTTCACTAAATGTCATTTGTTCCAGCTGCTAGTGTCATTTACTTGCACATGCTGTCTGAATTGTTTTAGCAAAAGTCACTAAGGGATTATACAAATCAGGTAAAAGTAAAAATTTCTCATTTTGCAGCTCCAGTTGTGGAATATACAGCTGACTACAACAATCTGGCTCTGCACATGCATTAACTCAGCAGTAAAATAAGCAAGAAATTATGTAAGTAATATTTTAGACATGGTATTGCATGTTACTTTGGTTTATTTTTGCTCTGCCAATGAAAATATGATCAATTGTTGTTGTCTCCAGCAAAACACAATAATGGTGTTTCATTTCTAAACCAGCATTTGAATAAAGGATATATTTACTTCCCCACTTCCGGGCCCACTTGTCCCTCACTAGTGCTTACTTGCTTATCTCCCAAGTAGAGTAGGAAGCGATCTTCTATGGGGTCTTTGTCTGGGTCCACTCTGATGTAGAAACTGATTGACGTGACTGTCTTTAGCTCGTCTAGGTTGGAGTGTGGATGAACCTCTACAGCAGACTGGCCATTAAATTTCATAGACACTTGCACCTGCAATTATAGAAAAAATGTTAACTTTTACACTTTTTTTAAATTCTTGAGTCACACTTTATATTAGGTGGCCTTAACTACTATGTACTTACATCAAAAATAAGTATAATGTAATGTAATGTGTTCATACTGTATTGCAAAACACTTTTGCTACTATTGAGGTGGGATCAGGTAAGGTTAGGGACAGGTTTGGTGGTATGGGTAGGTTTAAGGGTGGGTAAAGGTGTGAGGGATGGCTAACAGTGTAATTATAAATGTAATTACAGAAATTAACTTTTTTGTGCAACTCTTCAGAGATTTAATTTGAATTTTTGGTAAGTCTGTGTTGAAGGCTTATAAATTACAAGAATAAAATTTCAGTGGAGGTTCTGAATATGACTATGACTGAATGTGTTGTGTTCTGCATGTGGATCATTCAAGGTGATGTTTATCTGCATTGCCTGATGTACCTTCTTTGCGACGCTCCGGGCCTGAGCGATGAGTTCTCTGATTTTCAGGATGTTTGTGGAGACATTATTCACAGGTTTTTTCTCTTCAACCACACGCAGCTTACTGAGTAGTTCTGGCACGATCTCTGACAAGTCTTCAACTAAACACATACAAATACACACACAAAAACCAAGTAAGAAAACATTTGCAACATTCTTTCTCATCCGGCACAAATTCACCAACGAAAAAGGCCAACATGCACAATATATCTGTTCCAAATTACTGCTTTGTTGTTCATTATCTTCTAAGGCAGAACCTCATGTAACCAGTCTGGAATGCTCTATCCACCCTTTTTTAGTGCAGAAGTAATCTATTTCCTTTGAATGTGCAAGGCTTTTAATTCATATTTTATGTTTGAGAGACTCAACTGAGTTCATTACACAGTAGGTGACATTATAATGGCAATGTTATACTGGAGTAAGCAAAAATATACATGGCAAACTCAAATTGTGATTAAAATACATAGTAAAATCCATCGCTGGGTGTTAAATCGTACAGTTAAATCACATAGTAGTCCAAACACTGTAAATGTGTCTATAGTTTCTGTATATAGAACATTTAAAAGCTATGCTGCCTAAATGATATTTCAATGGTACTGCTACTTCAGTTGAGTGGAGGTGATCAGGGCTACCATACCCGCCTCGCCGGCAGACAGAACAGTACGGTCAAATGCTGCAGCAGAGTATGCCTCATTTTTCATGTTGCTATCCCACTCCTCTACTGTCTTTAAGATGGGTGTCACCATCTTCAACACTTCAGCAGAGCGGTTTAGAGTGCCCTCAGCCACTTCCTGAGTGAACTGCAGACGTTTCGGAGTTCGATCTGAGATGAAAACACATAAAAAAAGATAAACTTATTCACAAATATGTTATGACAAACATTTGAACATTCACATGCAATATTAGCATAGAAATACACCTGGTCTGCAGTCTCTGTACTAGGTCTAAACTTAACTGGAATTCTTCATGAACTTTTTAACCCTGTTTTATTCAGACTAAAGGCAAAGAACACTCCTCACAGAAAACAAAATTAAAACAAGCAATTTTGTTTAAATGGTATGTTTAGTTGACAACAGAGTGTTCATGAGCAAAATACATACTAGCTCACTTTACTGGCGGTTTATTTATTTGAAAGAATTCATTCATGTATATTTTTAGTTTTATATTGACATATAACAAACAGAAATGACAAATTAAAGAATTCAAATGTCAAATTCAGAGCCAAAGTTGTCAGGAAAGGCAAAGATAAGCGGTACAACATAAGTAGGGAACCATTTAGTCTTACCTTTATGGATTGCTTTGATGTCACTGATGATATTAGCTATTTTTTTAGAGGAGCTTTCCATCATTTCATTGGTCTCTTCAATGTATTTCTTATTGTCGATGACTGTGGATTCAACATCTGCAAAATAGAATAAAACATTTGACATTAAAACTCTAAAATAATGTCTGGTTAACAACTACTGTTTATATTTTAAACTTGGCAGTGGTACACATGAATGTATCCCTGGACCATAAAACCAGTCAAAAGTAACAGGGGTATATTTGTAGCAATAGCCAACAATACATTGTATGGGTCAAAATTATTTTTCTTTTTTTGCCAAAAATCATTAGCATATTAAGTAAAGATCATGTTCCATGATAATATTTTGTAAATTTCCTACCATAAATATTAAAACTTAATTTCTGATTAGTAATATGCATTGCTGAGAACTTCATTTGGACAACTTTAAAGGCGAATTTCTCAGTATTTAGATTTTTTTTTTTTGGCACCCTCAGATTTCAGACCAAATTTTGTCCTATCCTAACAAACGGTGCATCAATGGAAAGCTTCTATATTCATCTTTCAGATAATGTATAAATGTCAATTTCAAAAAATGTACCCTTAAAACTGGTTTTGTGGTCCAGGGTCACAAATATTGTTGGTTCTTATGACGAATTGTTTGTGATGTTCCTCATTTGCAAGTTGTTTTGGATAAATGCAAGTGCTAAATGAATAACTGTAAATGTACTATTGCCAATGCTATAAAATGTGGAACAAGTTTTATTCAAGTAGGAAAAGTATGAAAAAGCACTTTCTCTGCCTTACCTCTCTGCTTGAAGTGCAAGGATGAGGCCTCTGTGAGCACATCATCACTCTGAGAGCGTGTGAGGTTCAGTTGACTGTTTATTTCATCAGTAGCCTGAGAGAAATACCAGGACACATTTGAAGTAACCACATTAACCACCTTGCACAGGGATACATTACACTGCAGAAGTTTGAAATCAATAAGACATTTTTGAACGAAATTCATTCTTCTTTTCACCATTTCTGTAGATCTACAATAATTAATTTATCTTATTTGAAGTACCTCGGAGACCATATACCATGAAAAATTAATGTAAATTATTCAGAAATAGTATTGACGTGCTTACGTCTTGAGTACTGCCAGAGATGTTGAGAGTGGTCAGAGAGGTGATGTTAGCGTCATCTATGTTTTTGACAATATTGTCATAAACATTCAATGCATTCAGGGCTTTCTGTACATGTCCATTTGCATCACTTCCTTTCAGATTACTAAATGAGAGAGATAAGACCATATCAATTGTCATCTGATTGTTGGAAAGCTGAAACAGTGATTCAAAAGCAATTTTGTGACACATCATGAATAACAGTGCATCTCAAACATCATACAGTTGGAGAAATAACATTAGTCATTTCTGGTTTGTAACTCACTACTGAAGTTCTTCGGCATGTCTCCGGAGATCATCAGCATGATCCTCAGCTCTCAGAACTAGATCTCTGTCTGACTGAGACAACTTCTCTGTCTTTCTCTCCAGCAAGACACGAGCCCCATCGATTTCTGCATGCTGTTGTCTCACGTCCTATACAATCAGATTAAATAACACAACAGTAACTATAAATGCATTCATTGACATTCTTCATCTTATATATTTCAATTTTGGTATGTCATTTCTTTATACAGGTTCATGAATAAATGTTATTGTGTCTAGAGCTTACAACACAGAAATCTACTTCAAAAACATAATATTAATACATAATGTTTTAAAAAAGTTTACGATATTTTTCCATCATTGGTACACTTGATTGCAAAAAAAAAAAAGACAAAAAAAGAACTAAATATCTTTGGTGAACAATATTTTAATTATGAATCATTATTTGATGGAAACCATAAAAGCTGTAAAACTTAAAATATAAATCCTTATAACTGTTTTAATTTGCATGACTACAGTAGTTTACAGTATAGGCTACGCAGAAAGTTCATGAAAAGAAGATTTACCATGATAATATCTTCCACCTCAAGGACAGTCTGGTTTGCCTCAGAGACGGTTTCCTCAGCAGTAGCTATAGTTTGATTGACACTGTTATAGACATCTTTCAGACGCTGCTGTTGTGCCTGGAGAAAAAAAGAAGAAGGAAATGTTTCTGTGACATCTAATCACACATCTAATCACAATAAAAGAACATCTGTGTTTGTATCTAACAAAAGAATTTCAGATAAATATTTTTTGTCAGATGAGACATTACTCAAACCCCTTTGTTCTTGCATGTTTGTAATTTTTTAAACACTTTTAATTTGTGTTCGTAGTTCTGAAATGAATCCTCCTCCACAGGAAAAGGGCTGGGAGCAATATTAGAGTGTGCTTTTGAATATAAATTTCAAAATACTACAATTTAGGACACACTTATTCTTATTTTGAATGCTGTTTAGGATAAATAGGACCCAGCATGCCTGTTTCTGTGGGAGCCAGAGCTTCTAAAGACAGCGGCACTAATGCAATGACATACTGTCAATTGCCAATAGGCTTTTATTTTTTTATTTACAAATTATTCCACACTCTAAAAAAAAGGCATTTCTGTAAAAAATCTATACATGTGGCAATAGTACTATTTAGAACCATATCCGCCTGAAGAAACCTTTTTTGCTGAAATGTGTTATAGTTTAGGGTTCTTTTTCCTAGCCAGCCAGAAGAAAAACATTAAAGCTATCCCTATTAAAAAAAAAAAAAGATTTAAAATGCTTTTATTTTATACTAAGTATAGTTTAAGTCTATTAACATATTTACTGACATATCGCTTGAGACGTACTGATATAAAAATGACCAAAAAGTTGTAATTAAACTTTTAACACATTTTTTCTTTTAACATTGTGAAGGTCTCACATACTGTCAATTTTGTTAGTTTTGGTCTTTATAAACATAATTGCTCTTACATAAACAAATGGAAGAAATACGCTTCCATTTGTTTATGTAAAAACAATTATGTTTCTGAAGGCCAAAACTAGTAAAATAGACAGTATGTGAGACCTTCACAAAGTTAAAAGGAAAAAAAGTGTTAAAAGTCATGGCATCCCTAGTGAAAAATAAATATAATAAATACATTTATTTCATGCTAAGTATACTACAAATACATTTACACATTACTTGCACATTACTTACTTTAATATACTAAGTATACTAAACTGGTATATTTAAAGTCTGCTACTCCTACTTTTTACTGCAGAAGTACTGCTGAGGTCCAGCTAAAGATATACTTAAGTATATTTGATTGTGCTAAATTTTTGCAAGTATACTTTAGGTACACTTTAAATAATTTGCATTTAAAGACCGATATTATTTAAAGATCATACAATCCTCATTAAACTGCCACTCAATTACACCATAATTGCTGCCACACACACAAAGCTACACAAAAACAAAATTGCAACAAAAACTATTAGAGATGGCAAAGTGATGCCCACTTTGGCTAGCAAGAGTGGAAGGAGTGGAAGAGACTCAAAACTCTAATTTAAAAAAAGTACAGTGACATATTATTGGTCATAACTCCTCTAGAGAAATAGTGCAGACAGATGTACTCAAGCATTTGTGGCAAATCCAAAGCATACTTATAAGATTATAAGATTATGTGTTTTATAGATTTCAAGTGGTTAAATTTCAGTGGTTCATAATAAACTGAAAAATGTGTCAGAAGGTACCTCTCTCCTCTGTAGTTTGAGCTGGTTGGTCTTGTATTTGTTGAGTGTCTGTTGCAATGTGTCTTCAGCTTTGTTGAGGAGATCCTGAGCTTGAGATAGTCTAGAAGTGAATCGACCCAGTACTTCCCGCATAGGTGATAGACGCCCCTGCGTAGTCATCAGAGTTTTCTCAAAGTGGCGCACACGTCGGAGCACTACAATCATACATATAAAAGCAGAGGTTGAATGAGAGCACACACACATGCACACACAAATGTACACAAGCAGAATTCAGTTAGAAATAAAAACAAAAACCTTACATTCATGGGCCTCGGAGGACTCATCAGTTGCAAGCGGCTCTTTGGGAGAGAGGTCCAGATTTCTTATCCAGCCCAAGATCCGTTCAGCTTCTGCTATTTTCTGCAGCTTTACCTGAGGATCTAACTCCTGATGGACACCATATAATTCCCAGTCCCTGATCATATCTGAAACACACACACAAATGTATTATGAATAAAATATGAGGCTTTTTTTGTTTCATATTTGTTGAAAGGGCACTCTACTCATTTTTCCTCATTCCTGCCTGTTGTTGGTTATATCTCTTCACAACTCAGAATAGTCAGGGCCTGGGATTGTGCTGTAATCTGTGTTGTCAAGATATCAGGCTATCTTGTTGCTCCTGAATACTTAGTCACATTTTTTACAACAGAGAAATTAACTGGCTTAATTTGATGCAAGTCATCTAAAACAATTGCCCAACAAACTGCCCCTTTTTTTCAAAAGCAGAAATTATTGAAATAACCCCCTTCAAAAGTTTGGAAACCCCTGGTTCTTAATACTGTGTGTGGTTACCTGGATGATCTACGACTTTTTTCACTGATGCTCCAGATGGAAACATGATGCATTAAGAGGCAGGGGGTGAAATTTTTCTTATTTTGTTGAAATATATATTTTTTCCCCATTTAGTACTGCCCTTTTGAAGCAACAGAAGATACATGCATGTTTCCCATAAGACAAATTAAGTACAATTTACACTGATCTTCAAATTCAAACTGTTTTCACCCCCCCGGCTCTTAATTCATTGTGTTTACTTCTGGAGCATCAGTGAAAAACCTTTTTTAATAGTTGTGTTTGAGTCCCTCAGTTGTTCTCAGTGTGAAAAGATGGATCTCAAAACCATACAGTCACTGCTGGAAAAGGTTCAAATATGCAAAATATGCTGGAAAACTGAAGAATCTGCAGGACCTCGAGGATTTTTCTGAAAATCAGTGCTCAGTTTAACTGTTCAGAACAAACAAGGGACTCATGAACAACCATCACAAAACAAACAAACAAACAAACAAACAAACAAAAAAACAGTCGTAGATCATCCAGGTAACCACACACAGTATTAAGAACCAAGAGTTCTCAAACTTTTGAAGGGGATTATTTTAATAATTTCAGCTATTTTTGTGGACTATATGTAAAAATCTTTTATGTAAAATAACATGCATTTTGTATGATCTCTCTTATTTTGTTAAAATTATTCACATTTTCACAGATTCTGCAAGGGGTTCCCAAACTTTTGTATAAAATTGTATTTTGTGTGATAATGTAAATCATTTACCAGCACATTATATATAGTGTATGCAGATTCTACTTTGATAATCTAACTTGTACTGAAAACAGGACTTAATTTGGGCCAAAATAATATGCAACAGTTGGCAACTGGGAATCTGCTCCATCCAACCAAATACTACTAAGCTTTCTCCAGGTATTATCAGCCAGCACAACAGAAAAAAAAAAAAAAAAAAAAAAAGTTTACAAGGTCTTGTTACCTTCAATGAGATCATTGAGTGATGAGAGGTTAGCAGTAAGTGTCTTTGCTAACACAGAGCTCTCAAGTGTGTCTTGATCCACCCGTTCTCCCAATAACTGCACTGCTTCCTCCTGACAAAATAAAACAAACATTAACTCATTTTACATGAAAGAATATGAGAATACACTTGTTCACCCTAATGCAAACAGTGCAGCTTGAAGGAGAGGGGAAGCTGGATAGATGGACAAGGAGAATAGAATCATGTCAGAATATCCATACCGTTATTTTTTATTATTCAAAAACTGAGAGATTAGGCTGTGTTGGCAGTAGAAATCTATTTAGACATTTTTGTTGTCTTTCCTCATGCTTTATATGACATTGTCAGAACAGCTCAGCAAGTCATTTTGTAATTAAAATAATTCTGAAATGAAAAGAACACAGAATAAGAAGAATATGAATACTTGAAAAAAAGACAAAGAGCATGCAAGGTTGATGAAATGTATGCGATTAATGAAACACTCAGAGAAATATTATTTTCATGAGAAATATGGTCACAATGTAAAGGGTGCCATTAAACAACTTTCCACCTCTGGGCCATACTGACACATTGATAAATCATGGTGTTCTGTACGGATTAATATGATTATGGTTTATTTTTCTATTGTGGTGCTGCAAAATTAGGATTAGACTGACAAGTGATCAAACCGGGTGTCACCTTGTTACTAAAGCCATTCTACCACCAGCATAGCTGTGGTAATGTCCTGATCATTATACTGAAATAAATACTGAGTACTGTTCAACTGAAATGTGTTATGTGGACATGCCACCTCACCATTCTCAGAACTACTGATAGACAATTATCTAATAAGTATATAAGTTGATTTTCCTAAAAAACAGCTGGCTTTGTGATCAAAACTGGGACTATCAAAATCAAAATTGCCCTGTTCATTTGAACATCTTTACTAGATGTACTAGTTAGCCTGTACTAACAAAATTAGGTTAAATCAAGCCTAGATTTTGGTACAACAAGCAGGTAACACATAGACTGCATGGCTAACCTGTCCTCTAGATCTGTAAAGCAGTTCCTGTCCTTGTCCCTTTGTCTTGTATGTAGACTTTTAGTTTGTAGTTTTGTTCCTGTTTCCTGTTCCCCTAATTAGATTGTTTGTATCCGTGTTTTATTAACCTTGTTATCCCTTGTGTATTTATAGCTGTTGCATTTCCATTGTTCCTTCTCTGGTGTCTGGCGGCCTCTTTTCACATGTATTAGTTTTACCAAATGTTACACAATCAGCTGTGTGCACAGTGACAGCTCTCCTTAAGGCAAGTTTATGTGTTGTTTTATAAGTATAAATATAGTTGTAATTTCAGGCCTCATCATTGACATAACAATGTTAGTTTAACCCTGGCGTGAGTGTTTGGTGATGCAAGTGGTGCAGAAATTACACGCTTCACCTTTAAGGAATTTATGAATAAATTAATACATGAAATCAAGAAGTGCTGGAATGAGTGGCACCTCTTCTGCGACCAGTTCCATATCAGTAAGCAGTTGTTGCGTTACTTTCTCCAGGTGCCTTGTATCTCCTCTCATCACTGCATGTTTATTTCTCCAGCCTAAAAACTGATCCTGTTACAACACAGTGACAACAAAACACACTCTTATTTAAACACCACATTCTCTGGGCGTACGTTTCTGTAAACTGTGTGTGGTTTGAGTGCTGTTACCTGTAGTCTGTGTGCAGTGTAGTTGTAGTACTTTAGTCTGTCGTTGGCAGCAGCTCCTGTAGAAATGTTCAGCACGCTGTTCCTCACTTGGTCCAGAGTTTTGTTGGACTGACGAATATCTCCGATCAGACTCCAGATACACGCATCACAGTCTGGGAGGTGGTAAGGTTCATACTGGGTTATCATATTTTTAGTGCTTTTAGGAGTTTCTGAATATTTGTTTGTAATCTATATTTGTTTTAATTTGGATCTAGAATAAAAAATTAAAGGAAAAATATTTTTAAAGAAAATCTGAATGGTGCTTATTCAATGGTGCCCCAAACTGGTCCCTCTAAAAATATAATCCTCTTTTTTTAACAAAAACTGTGAAGTACAAAAGTACAAAGCTTTACTAACATTAGAAAGTGAACCTTAAGGAACATATTAACCAATAAAAAGTACATCATGAGCCTTACAAATGAAAATAAAATCACAGAATTTCAAAGTGGTCTTGGTTTTTTGGATCCCTTCTTAACTATTGTATTGCTTTGTGTCATTAAACTCACCGATATTACACTCGCTGATTTTGGAGGCCTCTGGTAGACACTCTCCTGTGTGCATGTCACAATTCTCCTCTGGACAATCACATTCTGAGAAACAGAAACACACACAATACTCATTTTGTCTATTATATGTTTACACAAAATAGAATACTAAGCAACTACACTGCCTTGATCACAAACAAAAGGGATCGGAACAGATAAAATCATAGTGTAACAGATTATTGAAAAAGAAAAAAAAGATGGAGGCACTTAACAGTGAAGGGTCTGTTATTTTCATATGAAGATTCATTAAAAAAAAAGAACTGTGAATTGTTCACAGTGCATGGATTTAGAAAATAGATTTCATACCGATCCTGAGTCATTCTAAACTCAAAGTGACAGTCATTGATATTACATTTTCACAATGTTATTTAGGGTGTTCCAGAAGTGTGCATGTTTGGAGAAATAATCAGGTGTCCTCAATAAGCTTATAATGTGGGACTAACGCTGTTCAGTTTTTGATATGGTGTAAATTGTTATAATCTAGACATAATATTGTAACGCTGCATTGTTTCAAACTTTTACACCGTTAACACTGCTACAGAACAGGGCTTTATAACCCTGGGTAAAAAGCATTGGTAACACTTTAGTATAGGGAAAAATTCTTACTGTTAACTAGTTAAGTTGGCTTGGGAAAGCCAACTTACTGAAATCCTATTTAAACTTATTATTATTAAGTTGGCTTGGGAAAGCCAACTTACTGAAATCCTATTTAAACTTATTATTATTCTTCTTCTTATTATTTTTCTGGCCGCAAATTTTTTGGACACCTACTCCTCCTAGACCGTTCAAGCTACATACTCCAAACTCGGGTCAGATCTTCATACTGTTCTGACTTAGTGTGCTATATCTTTTCAGACTGGTTTGAGTTACGGTTTTCTTAAAAATTAATATTAAAAATCATAAAAAGTCCCATAGACTTTCATTGACCAAAAGTCCATGTCTGTTTGAACTATGTTTAATGTAAACTGCTAGAAGCCATAGATACTCAATTAAGCTTTAAGATATCTATGTTCTTTCTAACTAATAACTAATCTATCTATCTATCTATCTATCTTCAAACCTTATCTATCTATCTATCTATCTATCTATCTATCTATCTATCTATCTTCAAACCTTATCTATCTATCTATCTATCTATCTATCTATCTATCTATCTTCAAACCTTATCTATCTATCTATCTATCTATCTATCTATCTATCTATCTATCTATCATCTAAACTTATCTATCTATCTATCTATCTATCTATCTATCTATCTATCTAACCTTATCTATCTATCTATCTATCTATCTATCTATCTTCAAACCTTATCTATCTATCTATCTATCTATCTATCTATCTATCTATCATCTAAACTTATCTATCTATCTATCTATCATCTAACCTATCTATCTATCTATCTATTTATCTATCTATCTATCTATCTATCTATCTATCTATCTATCTATCTATCATCTAACCTTATCTATCTATCTATCTATCTATCTATCTATCATCTAAACTTATCTATCTATCTATCTATCTATCTATCATCTAACCTATCTATCTATCTATCTATCTATCTATCTATTTATCTATCTATCTATCTATCTATCATCTAACCTTATCTATCTATCTATCATTCTATCTATCTATCTATCTATCTATCTATCTATCTATCTATCTATCTATCATCTAACCTTATCTA